>NW_027966882.1:0-12366 GCF_054177405.1 Leptonychotes weddellii
CAATGTCAGCAATAGCCAAACTGTGGAAAGAGCCGAGATGCCCTTCAACAGATGAATGGATAAAGAAGATGTGGTCCATATATACAATGGAATATTACTCAGCCATCAGAAAGGATGAATACCCAACTTTTACATCAACATGGATGGGACTGGAGGAGATTATGATAAGTGAAATAAGTCAAGCAGAGAAAGTCAATTATCATATGGTTTCACTTATTTGTGGAACATAAGGAATAGCATGGAGGACATTAGGAGAAGGAAGGGAAAAATGAAGAGGGGCGGAAATCGGAGGGAGAGATGAACCATGAGAGACTATGGACCTGAGATACAAACAGGGTTTTAGAGGGGAGGGGGGAGGGGGCATTGGTTAGCCCAGTGATGGGTATTAAGGAGGGCAAATACTGCATGGAGCACTGGGTGTTATATGAAAACAATGGATCGTGGATCACCACATCAAAAACTAATGATGTATTGTATGGTGACTAACATAACATAATAAAATTTAAAAAAGAAAAAAAAGAATTTAAATGTATAAATACAAAGACTCGTGTTCTCTTAAAAGTTTCAGTATGGTTTATGAATTTATAAAATTTTAATTGACAATCATGTCTGAACTAATTATTCAACTATCACATTTTAAATTGGAAGAGTAAATGGCAGTTTTTCATAAATGTTTTAACTATTTTAAATATTTTTAAGTGTAGGTATTTAAAATATTTAAAATACTTTATATATTTACAGATTATTCCTATAGTTAATCCCAAGGTTTAAGACATTAAAAAATCATTAGCTTCTGGACTGAACTTATGGATAGTAAATACTGAATGGGGATTTGAGTTGGATTATGGGATATATTCATTTGCTAAGGTCTCCATAACAAAATACCACAGACAGAGTGGCTGAAAAAACAGAAATTTATTTTCTGAAAGTTCTGGAGACTGGAACCAAGATCAAGGTGTCAGCAAGTCTGATTTTTTTCTGAAACCCCTCTCCTTACTTGCAGGTGGCAGCCTTCTTGCTATTTCTTCGAGTGATCTTTCCTCTGTGCAGGTGTCTCTGGTGTCTTTCCACATATCAAAACTTCTTCTTATGAGAACACCAGATTGGATTAGAGTCCACCCAGTGACCTCATTTTAACTTACTTAAGTCTTTAAAAGGCCCTGTCTCAAAGTACAGTCACATTCTGAGGGCCTGGGGGATAGGACCTCGACCATGAATTTTGGAGGGATACATAATTCAGCCCATACATGGGATATGGACTACAAATATGCAGGATATTTTTTCATGATTAGACCCATTCCGCCAATGCTGAGCCAACTCTAGACCTCCAAGGGTTCCAGTTTCACGCCTTTCAAATGTGGGCTGCCTTGCTGTCCGAGAGCCTTGGATTCACATGTCAGATTACCTAATTTTGTAGTCTGATTGGGGTTTGCAGGATCCACCTAGGTCGATTGATATTTAGTGAATCTATATAAGGTTTCATTCTACTTTTAAATTGTTTTTATATTCTTTCTACCAGCACAGCCATGACACCTATAAATATTTAAATGGTATCTCATTATATTGAACATATTTCTCCTATCTTGCCTTGCTCTGTGGTCACAGTTCTAAGGCCAAACTGATGTAGCTATTGCAGATTGGAAATTCCTTTCGTGTAAGCTTATTAAGGTGACTTTTACCCGGTAAAGAAGAGAGAGCAATTAGAGAACTGTTATGCCTGAGTACAGGGTACACTAAGAAAGTAATTTTAACCTGATACTAATGGTGGAATGCAGGGCCAAAGAAAGGGAATATGTGAAATGTATGTGAGAATCAGCAGAACAACAGTGGGCCAAAGACACAGGACCAAAGAATGAGCTAGCTGACTGAAAGGAAATGAAACAAGAAATTGAGCGATGCAATAAAGAGTAAAGAGCATTGAGAACCAGACTATTTGGCAAACTGATGTTGGTAATTGGCCAAATCATTTTATCTCTCCAGACTCTGGCTCTTGAAGGTCTCTTCAAAATCCAAAACATCTCTGATTTCCATGGCTGTTTTTCTAATCTATTTATAGACTCCGTCAGCTGAAAAGAATAGCCTTGTGAGTTAAGTGTAATTTTCTCCAAGTGACAGTTCAAGTGTAATTTCCAAGACTCTGCTCGCAAGTGACAGAAATCCAATTTGAACCTTTATTAAAAAACATGGAGGCGTCTCCCAGAACTAAAGAAAGGAGTATGTCTGCATCCCAGGAATAATCATATAATCGTAATCAAACACTTGAATACTATTGGAACCCCTGCTCTATCTCATGAGTACATTGCTCTCTGCACATCATTATTCTCTTCCAACAGAACAGCCTTTCTATTTCAGCAGGCAGACAGACACACACACCTTCCTTCCTTCCTTCCTTCCTTCCTTCCTTCCTTCCTTCCTTCCTCTCTCTCTCTCTCCCCCCCTCCTCTCTCTCTCCCTGTCTCCTGTCCCTGCCCTCATTCCTTCCCTCCCTTCTCTCTTTCCTAATTCCAGAATCCCAGAGAAGGGATGCTTGACTCAGCTTTACTCAGGAGCTAAAGCCGCCACTGAAATTTAAAATCTAACGCGGTCAGGCTGTACAGAACTTTGTTTCCCACAATTACAGCAACCATGATAATCTTGCAAATGAATGAGGATCTTCAGAAAAGCAGGTAATTTGGGAACACAGCAATGCATCCTGTTGAATGGAGCAGAAAGAGAGTGTAGGAGAGAGGAAAGGGAGAAGCCTGGGATGCTCGCCCAGGGACTCAGTCATGGAGCAGCAATTCATTTCTCCCCTTTTCACTGATGGTGACAACAGAAGAAATAACAGCAATGGCAATGTGACTGATGAATATTCTCTGTGTGTGCTTCCTGTTTTCTAATACAATTTTCTGGGATAAACAATTACATAATCAATACTACCTGACATATGACCAACCTCTTGAATGTTATTGTAGCTCCCAGGGTAATATGTTTTAAACAATAGACAATCACCATAAACTTTCTTAATCTCAAGGAAATTAAAAGGAAATGTATACCCATTTATTTATGAAGGACCTATTGTGAGCCAGATACTTTTTTAGGGGCATAATAATGAATAAGGGCTTCCCTCGAGGAATTCATCAGCTTGGAATAAGAAGGAATCTAAAGGATCTTATGTTTTTATTGTTGTTCCTGTTGCTGCTACCACTGTTGTGAATGGATTTTCCCCTCAGCTATGACAATAGATTGTCATAGATAACTACACGAATTGGCCAAGACTTTCCGGAATCATACTGCCAGGCGATGCTGCTGCTGACTTATTGGGAATACCACTTGGGAAGTATTTCCCAAAGTATGTTCTATAGCATACTACTCTTTTAAAAGTATCTGCTAAGGGCGCCTGGGTGGCTTGGTGGTTAACCATCTGCCGTCGGCTCAGGTCCTGATTTCAGGATCCTGGGATCGAGCCCCACGTTGGGCTCTCCGCTCAGCAGGGAGCCTGCTTCTCCCTCTCCCTCTGCTGCTCCCCCTCCTTGTGCTCTCTCACTCTTGCTCTCTGTCAAATAAATAAATAAAATGTTAAAAAAAAAAGTATCTGCCAAAAAAAAAATTTCTGTGATTGAGTTTGTTTGTTTAACCTAAGTTCGCAAATTATCCACTGATCAACATGTCCCCATTTTCACCATGAAACACCTGTTACTTGAGGTTTTTTGTTGTTGTTTGCAAGCCACACACACAAAAACGTCTCACACATTTAAACAGGAAGAGGAAGGTACTAGAATCCAAGGAAGAGTTGAAAACCAAGACTCAGGAGAGAAAAAATAAAGAGAAATTCTGGGAGCCTCTCTGGTAAACACTACCAGTAATAAAGCTGGGTTCCAACTCCTTCCCAGTCTCTGTCAGGAGAGGAAACTTAATCAGCCACACGAGGGTCAGGTGCCCATCTCTGGATCAATCAGCAGTGGTCAAGGTCAGAAGGGAGTCATAACACCTAAAGGTCCATCCCTGTGTCTCAGGGCTGTTTCTAGAGAAAGAGGGATTATGAGCTGGGAAGAAATCTCTACTGTGAAATCTCTTGAAACTAGTACTATATTACACATTGTTAAAAACCATTAAGTATGATGTTAACTCTTGATTTAATATTCATATTTTAATATTAGATGGAACTATGCTACTATTCCCAAATTTGTTTTGAGACTTGACTAGGAATGGAAGTCAATGTTTCCTTCCAAATGCAGTTTTGCCATCAATGGAAATTATTATTATAAATAAAATCAAGTTAGATGATATGGTACATGTATAAATTTTGATATACATTCCAGGTAAAATTGCTTCTTGAGCAGTTTCTTTAATCAATTGTCCAAATTGGTTTGCTCAGATGTTATTTGAGATTTTTGTGATTCTATTTATGAGAATGCTTTCAAGTGCTCTCTTATTGTTGTTTTAATCTGAAATTTCCTAAAAACATATGATGTTGAGCATCTTTCATATGCTTTTTTGGTAAAGTATCTGTTCTGATATTTTGCCCACCTCTTAACTGGACTTTTTCCTTACTCTTGCTTTTTATTTTATTTTTATTTTATTTTTTTATTTTAATTTTTTTTAAAGATTTTATTTATTTATTTGAGACAGAGAGAATGAGAGACAGAGCACATGAGAGGGGGGAGGGTCAGAGGGAGAAGCAGGCTCCCTGCCGAGCAGGGAGCCCGACGTGGGACTCGATCCCGGGACTCCAGGATCATGACCTGAGCCGAAGGCAGTCGCTTAACCAACTGAGCCACCCAGGCGCCCTTACTCTTGCTTTTTAAGACTTCTTTGTAAATTGTGGACACAAGTCCTTGATCAGATATGTGTTTTGCATATATTTCTTCCCAGTCTGTAGCTTCTCCCTTTATTCTCTTAAAGTATATAGTTGTTTTTAAATACTATCTTTAACAGATTCTTTTAAAAAAAATCAAAGTGAAGTTGGATTTCCCCATATTTCAGAGAAGTTTTTATGTAAAAATTTGGATTAACTTTTTATTAAAGATAACTCTCAATAGTAAAACCACATGGCTCAAAGCTTTTCAGAAGAAAAAATTTTGATTATCTTTTTATTAGAGAAATTAATGTTTTCTATTTCTTGAGCCAATTTTGAATGTTAAATTTTTCTCAGAAAAATAATCTACTTCATTGAGATCTTTTAATACATTCTCATAGACTGGTACATAATATCTGTCGTAATATATTCCCTCTGTACTTTTTGTGATATTAAATGTGTAATTCCTATTTTTTTAATTTGTCTCATACCTTTTCTCTTAATTATATTTATAAGAGATTTGGTTTTAAAGGGCCTACCATTTTGCTTTTGAATAGATTCAGATTCTGTTTTGAATTAATTTTGTTTCTATTTTTATTTTTCATCATATCCTTCTTCATGGCTTTTTTATTGTTTTCCCCAAACTTTTTGAAATGTAATTAGTCATTATTTTTATTTCTGCTTTATAAAAATAATTAAACCATTTAACACAAAATATTCTTTCTGAGAACACCATTGGTCACAACCAACAAATTCTGAGAATTACTATTCTCATTTTATTTTATAAATACTCCATACTTGCTTTATTTGCATATGCCTTTAGCCCAAAATTTTAGTTGGTTTTTGTTTTAATTTCAAAGTAATCCTAATTACATTTATCTATGCTTGTGAGAATGATTTCTAATTTTATTGCATTGTTGCCAAAGAACCTTGCCTTTACAATCCCCACTTTGGGGATTTTATTAATATTTTCCTATAACTTAGCTTATGTTAGCTTTATTTTTTTTATTTAATGTTCCACAGATGGTTGAAAAAAACTGCATATTGTTTGTTTTAATGTGTATTTCAACTTTAATAACATATTATCCAAATACCTGTATCTCTTGTTTTATACATAAATGCATGTACATATGCACATATGTATGAATGTATGTGTTTTGGCCCATCAAAGGCTAACAGAGATATGGCCAAGTTTTTTACCCTAAGCAGTGTTTAATACTCCTTGTAAATTTAACAATTTTTGCTTAATTGATTTTGAAACTCTTCTTTTGCTATTTTCATGGGCATTATCAGCATGGGCTGTACCTGTACTAAAAGAAAAGAACCTTTGATTTCCTTTTTTTTTTTTAACTTGAATCCTAATCTTTTCCTGAAATTTAAAATGTCAACTTCGCTTTCTTTCTGTTTTTATTTGTCTGATAAATGAGTGCCCATCTTATTACCACTTCCAACTTTTTTTCAGTGTTTATTAATGTAATCTGGTGGCATAAACCTGGGTTATTGTCATTTTTAATATATCCTCTCTTTCAATAATATTCATTGAAAATTAAAGTAATTTTGTAGCAACATTTATGACAATAATTCTTGGTTCTATGTTTAAAATGCTTCAGTGTCACCATCAGTCCTGTTATACCACGAAACCCTATTCTTGAATTCTAGTTTTATCAAGTAATGTTTTTCTTGCTTATTCTTCTTGTTAATTCCAAAATTACATTTACAGTCTCATAGCAAATAATTCAAGTAGAATTGAAAAATAGATGCAAGTAAAGTTCTTTCCTCACAGGTCAAGGCTAGGGTGAGACAAATGAGATCCCTAGGACACACAATTTAAGGAGACAATCTCAGGCCACTTCCTCAAATTTGTACCCTAGCTACCTTTTCACCTGACCCTAGATACAGTCCTGCTTCCTGATACTTCTTCCACTGCAGAAAAGATATCACTGCTGACAGTTTGTCTCTCTAGAAAACTGTGTGCGTGAGCACATGCATGAGAGCGTGCGTGGCTTTTTTTTTTTTTTTTAATATCTGGTATCATCGATACATATGGTTCCCCATTGTTCCACACTTAGAATAGGGTCATCCACTCACTTCAACAAATATTTGGAGACCCAAAGCCACCTGGGTGCCTGTTGTTTTAGGCATTTAAACAAAACAAAGACCTGATGAACATGAACATATTTCAGTCTTCCGAAGAACTACATGCTCTTCCAGTGTATGGATGTACCATAATGTTTTCAACCACTCTGGTATTGATGATGTTAAGGTAGTTGTTGTCACAGACTATGATTTTCTTAACATTTTCTTCCATGTAGAAATTCCTGAACATGGAACTGCTGGATCAAAAGGCAGGTGTGTTTGTTTAAATGTTGAGAGATATTATCAAATTGCCATTTTCCAAAATGTTGCACCAGTTTGTAGCCATAAGGTGAATATGAAGGTGCATCTTTCCCCCCATTGGTAATAGATATTAGCAATCTTTTAATTATCTGTTTCTCTAATAGGTAAATATTTGCACTCCACTGCTGTTTTAGGTTGTATTTCTTTAATTATAAGTGAGTGTGCACATATTTTTATGTATTTATCAAATACCTTAATTATCCTTTTGTGTCATTATCTATTTTTTAGTTTGATGTTCTTTATATTTTTTAACGTTCTTTATTTTCTAATTGATTTGGAAAAGTTTGGGATATACTGGGATTTTTTTTTTCTGAAATATGTGATGCAAATGTTTTTCTCAGTTTATTGTTATTTGATTTTCTATAGTTGTGCAAAAGGATTTAATTTCTAAGTAGTCAAGTTCAATTGTGCTTTTATTAATAGCTGTTGTATTTCATGACAAAAAGACTTCCCCAGGTCAAGATGGTAATTACTTTTAAATTTTTCCTCTGATACTTTTGCTGTCATTTTTAGATGTAGATTTTTGTTCACTTGAGATTTATTTTGATATAAAGAATGATAAAGGAATTTAACAATTTTTTCTCAAATAACTATTAATTTGTCCCAGTATTTTTCAAAATAATCCATTTTTTCTTGACTAATTTTAAATCCCAAATTTATCATAATAAATTCACTCCTTTTTTTAGTTTATTTCTAGTGTCTATTATGTATTGCTGGGTCACCACATGCTTTAATTTTTTTTTCTTATAGCTTTTAATATCTTTTAGGACAAGTTCAACTTCATTCCATTTTTTTTTTACAGTTGACAGTGATTTTTTTTACATTATCTTTAATATAATCGTTCAAACTTCAAGAGCATATAAGGATTAAATATGCAATTAAGGTAAGTATTTAAAATAATACCTGTCACATAGTAATAAATAAATTTTAGCTTCTTAAATTAGTCCTCCAATGTAGTAAATCTATCTAAACCTTGTGCTTGCTACCAGAGAGGGTGAAATGTCTATTGTCTCCACTCATTCTGCATTCAGATGTTGCTTGGATTTTCTGCTCCCACTTGTTCCTCAACCACAGTAGAATGCGCACAGCTCTCCTTAGAAATCATGTATATAGTGTAACTCTCCTGGACTGAGGTGGGACTTTCCCCTATGCTCATGATGTCCAACACCAAAGGATATCATGACAGTTGTTATTCCAGGCAGGCAATTTTGCCAAAATGATTCCTATCTCTGCCCAAGGGTATTGTACCTGAAACACACACACATACCACTACAAGGAGCCCCTCTTCTTTTCCAGTTACTTAGGAATAAGAATAATGGTACCCATCTCAGAGAGCAGTGCTTTTGAAATTGTATTCTTCAGAATCTTGAAGTTACATTTAAAAGCCTTAGGGGCCATCTCAAAAGGCAATAGAAGCCAGAATTAGTGAACTTACAAGATTCTTGTGCATTTTCAGCTTTCTGTTTCAAGAAATACTTTATTTGGACAAATGATGACATTATTTTTAAAATAAAGGTGGGGAAGGAGAGGACAACGCAGTAGAGAGACTCTTCTTTTTAAATATTTTATTTATTTATTTGAGGGAGAGCAAGAGCACAAGCAGGGAGAGCAGTAGAGGGAGAGGGAGAAGCAGGCTCCTCCCTGAGCAGGGAGCCCGCCGGGAGGCTCGATCCCAGGACCCCGGGACCACGATCAGAGCCGAAGGCAGCCACCCAACTGAGCCACCCAGGCGCCCCGAGAGACTCTTGTCCAACTCTCTAGTTAGTCTAGACCAGGGCTTCTCAATATCAGCACTATTGATGTTTGGGGCTGGATAATTCTTTGCTGCTGTTGTTGGGGGTGGGGGGCCGGTATCCAGTGAATTGTAGAATGTTCAGCAATATCCCTGGCCTCTAGCTGGTAGAAATTCCTCCACATTATGACAGATGAAAATGTCTGCACATATTGCCCAAAATCACGTGGTGGGCAAAATTGTCACAACTGAGAACTGCTGGTATAAGTCAGGCTTTTGTATAGTAAGGCCATAATGGTGGATGCATGTCCCGCCTCCATGTCTCCCTCAGTTTGACGAGTTTGCTTTTGATAACAAATTATGTTTCTCAATCCACTTCTTCAGACTTTGATTAGTAGAGGTTCCCTCCAAACTATGTAAGATTTAGTATTTTAGTGTTGGTGGGGTTAGAAAAACTGCATCAGGTCCTCTTGGTCTGAAAGCATTTCATACCAGCCTCCTTGAAGACTTTAAATTGTACTTTACTTGCATAATAACAAGGAAACTATTTATCAGTTAAGGACGATCAGCAAATAAACATAAAACAATCAAGCAATGTCTTCTCATTGGTGGGTTTCAGCCTCCAGAAGCCTATCAAAACACGCATGAGAAGTGGGTACCTGGTCACTGTGATGTTACTTTTTATTCAGTCTTGGCTTTACTTTTATTTCTCTATACCTGGTTAGTTTGGATCCTTGATTTCTCTAACATTTCATTTGCTCGCTTCATACACTTTGGAAAATGGATCAGTGGATACTACCAGCTTTTGAATCTTCCTTTTGGCTCTCCCAATCCTTGTCACTGATGATTCTTGTTATAATAATATATATTTTTTACAGATCACAACTGTCAATTTCTAAGGAAGGATAATATTTCATTTAATTTTGAAATGGCTTTTAACAACAACAAGAAAACCCAACACTTGAAAAGATTTCCTTTTCTCAGAAATAATTTCCTGCTTAAGAAATATAAACATGCAGCCAGTAATATATTGTGGTTACTTCTTTCAGGAAATCAAATAAGTAGGTGTTTGCTAATCTGATTATGTAATAAGTAATATTTAAAAGTGAAAAATAATTTCTGCTTTTTTTCTTGGCAGTTTATTTATTCCATAACTGACACATAAAAATGAAAAAGAAAATGCACTTACTATGCAAGTTATAACCACAGGTCAGAGTTAAAAGATCAGTGAACTTATAAAACAAATTTTTAGTTTTTAATTTGCCAATTATTTTTAAATCGGTCACTGTTTCTTTCAAATTATCACTCTAAGAAGGATTAACTGTTATAATGATGAGAAATTCCAGTGTAAGTTCAAAAGTGTACTAAGGAAGCTGAAAACTTAGAAAGTCAGATATACACTGGGGAAGTAGGGGAGGCAGATCAAGCAAATAAAAAACTTCAAGAGGTGAAATGTAAGTAATAAAAACTTATGATTTTGGATACCTGTACCTAAAGGCACATTTTCCAAATTATTCTGCAACTGTTATTGCTCACCATAACTCTGCTCAGCCGTAGCTATAACACAAGCAAGAAGGTACAATATGTCTTCATTCTCCCACACCAGAGATGCCCATGCATTGCAGAAACAGCCTTAGAAAATCCAACTTCATCTTCTGATATTCTACCCCCTGCAATTTACCTAACTTGTTTACCTATGCTGAGCCTCTTTTCGGTTGTGCAGCTCTTTCATAATTCTCTGGCTAAAGTCAGTTTAGAGTGTTGTACCAGGGCCTCTTACTCGTATGGGCTTAGGACCGGTTTGTGAGCACTCTTCTTTTTTTTTTTTTTTAATATTTTATTTATTTATTTGACAGAGAGATAGAGCCAGAGAGCACAAGTGGAGAGAAATGCAGGGGCAGAGGGAGAAGCAGGCTCCCCACTTGAGCAGGGAGCCCAATGCGGGGCTCGATCTCAGGACCCTGGGATCATGACCCGA
Organism: Leptonychotes weddellii; assembly: GCF_054177405.1. Lineage (NCBI taxonomy): Eukaryota > Metazoa > Chordata > Mammalia > Carnivora > Phocidae > Leptonychotes > Leptonychotes weddellii. Next base: position 10,885 of record NW_027966882.1, read on the forward strand.
GCCGAAGGCAGACGCTTAACCATCTGAGCCACCCAGGCGGCCCTGTGAGCACTCTTCTAATTATCCCTTTGTTGAGAGTCAGTATGCAGCTCATAGCACCTGAAAGCCTGCTTCTGAAAGGGTCACATAATGTGAAGTTCCTAGAGAAATGGAAACAAATACTTATTAAGCACCTATTACATGCCAGGCAATCTTCTTAGGCCCTGGTAGGGAAGTAGCAAAGAATACACTCAAAGCCCCTATCCCCAGGGATCTCACCTTCCAGTGAGGAAGACAACAGACAAAGGAAACAGCTAAGAACAGCATCATTCTCTAATTTTAAACTATGCTTTTAAGATTGAGAGACAACTATAGTATAATATATAAAGCAATGACTGGGGACTCAAGAGACCTGCCTTTGTGTACCATTTTAGCAGAATTTTTTTGAGTAAATCACAATTTAATTTTCTGAGCTTCAGTTTCCTTACATGAAAAATAGGAATAATAATACCCATAAACTCCTATAATATCCAAAACAATCCCTTGCAATAAAATATTGAAAAAAGAGAAAATATTTATAAGGTTAAAGTCATCTTCAAACAATACATTCTTTCCCTAGCATTAATGTCTTCTTTATGGTTACTGAACAATTCAAAAACGCCCCCAAGTGCAGAGTTCTTCCTATTGCCCAATTTAAACATGTCCTGATGTTCTGTTAACTTCAGTGGAACATCAGTAAGCAATGGCAGAACAACAAGGCAAAAGGCCAGGAAAGAGGTGGCTAAACCCTAAAATTAAATTCAGATGGTCCTATCTCAACTGTTAGCATTTTGAGAGGCAAACCTCAATACCCTGATCTTAGACTGTGATAATAACCTTTGATACTTTGAAATGTTTCTTTGAAATAAATGTAACTACTCTTTCAAAAATGCCAAAGAAATTTACTAAACATAATGAAATTTAGGGCAAAAATATTAAATGCCAAGCCATATTCTTACATTTCAGTGTGAGAGCTGACAACATAAAATAAGAGTATATTATAAATTATAATTTGATATGGGGACTACCAATTTTGCTTCTTTAATTGTACTCACTTGACAAGATGCAATCTGTTTTTTATTTTTATAATAAACATTATGTAAGGATGTCTTATCTAAGTTGATATATCATATAGTCAACAGGAGTATATGCAGTCCTGGGACACAGGAGCCTACATCTTTACTATAATATTTCTAGGCCTCAACCTGTCTCCCAAGATTCAGATGCATGTTTTCAACTGCCCGTTGAATTTTTCTGCCTAAATAATTCACTAGCACATCAAGCTCAACAGATTCAAAATGAATTCATAATTTTTCTTTCTTTTTTTTTTTAATTTTATTATGTTATGTTAGTCACCATACAATACATCATTAGTTTTGATGTGGTGATCCACGATCCATTGTTTTCGTATAACACCCACTACTCCATGCAGTACGTGCCCTTCTTAATACCCATCACCAGGCT
>NW_027966883.1:0-1146 GCF_054177405.1 Leptonychotes weddellii
TTATTTATTTATTTATTTATTTATTTATTTATTTTCATTCTTCGGGAGAGAGAAAGATAGAGCATGTGGGGAAGGGAGTGGGGGGAGGAAGAGAGGGAGGGAGAGAGAGAATCTCAAGCAGACTCCACACCCAATGTGACTCAATCTCACAACCCTGAGATTATGACCCGAGCTGAAATCAAGAGTTGGACACCCAACTGACTGAGCCACCCAGCCAAGTTGTAGCCAACTCTACCAAGTTGTCATTGAAATAATTATGAGGGTAATCAAAAAAGATGAAAACCCTTGAACTATTAAAAAGCTTAACTGGAAAACTATGTAGTGTCACATTTTTAAAGGTATCCACTCAATAACCCAGATGAATTTTATACTGGAGGAGAGGAAAAATAATTTTCCCTCTCCTCTTCTAGGTTCTTGTTTGAGAACCCAAATAATAAAAGATTAAGAAGAGAGAAACAAACAGAGGTTTAATAATATATAGACCTTTTGTCTACATGGGAGAGACACAGAAAAACTCAGTAACACCGGAGTAATACCTCCAGATGGCCTGGCACCACCTTACCATCTCCAGGTAAAGGCAAAAGAAGATGGTGGGGAGAAGGGAGCCAGTTATGGGAAAGCCAGGAAAAACAGTAAACAAGGGTAAGTTTGTTATGCAGATTTAGGTGGCTGCCTTCTGCACTGAATAGGTTTCTAGAGATTTAGTCAATCTTCCCTTCTAGGTACAGAGAAGGAGACAACTTTGAAAATGAAAATTTCCCTTATAAATGCAAATATCTCTTACAAAAGTGTAACTTTTACTTAGTTTTCAGAGCTTTTCCTGTGTCTGCTGTTTCTTAAAAATAATCAGCCTAAAATAATCCTGACACCAAGGAGATATACTTGGAGGTGACAAATTCTGCCTCCTTTCAATATACACACCCATACTATTCACTCAGTGGCTTATCTAGGATCTATTTCTTCTAAAAGAGACTTCCTGAAAAGAGATTAAAGATTTCGCACATATTTTGTAGTTTCTAAGCCTTAATTCAATCAAAAAACACAGACCTCCCCTTGAAAATTAAAAAAAATTTATTTATTTATTTATTTTAGAGACACAGAGAGCATGAGCAGGGAGGGAGTGGAGGGCAGAGGTAGAGGGAAAGA
>NW_027966884.1:0-209 GCF_054177405.1 Leptonychotes weddellii
TTTTTTTTTTAAAGATTTTATTTATTTATTTGAGAGAGAGAGAATGAGAGAGAGCAAGCACATGAGAGGGGGGAGGGTCAGAGGGAGAAGCAGACTCCCCGCCGAGCAGGGAGCCCGATGCGGGACTCGATCCAGGGACTCCAGGATCATGACCTGAGCCGAAGGCAGTCGCTTAACCAACTGAGCCACCCAGGCGCCCCCAGACATTG
>NW_027966885.1:0-209 GCF_054177405.1 Leptonychotes weddellii
TCGCAGGAAACAAACTGAGTGTTGTTGGAGTGGGGGGTGGGGTGGGAGGGATGGGGTGACTGGGTGATAGACACTGGGGAGGGTATGTGCTCTGTTAAGCGCTGTGAATTGTGCAGGACTGTTGAATCTCAGATCTGTACCTCTGAGACAAATAATGCAAGATATGTTAAGAAAAAAAAAGAAGAAGAAGAAGGTAGCGGGAGGGGAGG
>NW_027966886.1:0-209 GCF_054177405.1 Leptonychotes weddellii
ATGAGAGACGATGGACTCTGAAAAACAAACTGAGGGTTCTAGAGGGGAGGGGGGTGGGAGGATGGGTTAGCCTGGTGGTGGGTATTGAGGAGGGCACATTCTGCATGGAGCACTGGGTGTTATGCACAAACAATGAATCATGGAACACTACATCTAAAACTAATGATGTAATGTATGGGGATTAACATAAGAATAAAAATAAATAAATA
>NW_027966887.1:0-209 GCF_054177405.1 Leptonychotes weddellii
GCGCCTGGGTGGCTCAGTTGGTTAAGCGACTGCCTTCGGCTCAGGTCATGATCCTGGAGTCCCGGGATCGAGTCCCGCATCGGGCTCCCTGCTCGGCGGGGAGTCTGCTTCTCCCTCTGACCCTCCTCCCTCTCATGCTCTCTGTCTCTCATTCTCTCTGTCTCAAATAAATAAATAAAATCTTTAAAAAAAATAAAAAATAAAAAAAA
>NW_027966888.1:0-209 GCF_054177405.1 Leptonychotes weddellii
TTTTTTTTTTAAAGATTTTATTTATTTATTTGACAGAGAGAGACACAGCGAGAGAGGGAACACAAGCAGGGGGAGGGGGAGAGGGAGAAGCAGGCTCCCCGCAGAGCAGGGAGCCCGATGTGGGACTCGATCCCGGGACTCCAGGATCATGACCTGAGCCGAAGGCAGTCGCTTAACCGACTGAGCCACCCAGGCGCCCGGATTCATAC
>NW_027966889.1:0-209 GCF_054177405.1 Leptonychotes weddellii
TGTATGAGTTCTAGCAGTTTTGGGGTGGAGTCTTTTGGGTTTTCCACATAAAGTATCATATCATCTGCAAAGAGTGAGAGTTTGACTTCTTCTTTGCCAATTTGGATGCCTTTGATTTCTTTTTGTTGTCTGATTGCTGTGGCTAGGACTTCCAATACTATGTTGAATAGCAGTGGTGATAGTGGACATCCCTGCCGCGTTCCTGACCT
>NW_027966890.1:0-209 GCF_054177405.1 Leptonychotes weddellii
TTTTTTTTTTAAGATTTTATTTATTTATTTGACAGAGAGAGACACAGCGAGAGAGGGAATACAAGCAGGGGGAGTGGGAGAGGGAGAAGTAGACTCCCCGCTGAGCAGGGAGCCCGATGTGGGGCTCGATCCCAGGACCCTGGGATCATGACCTGAGCCGAAGGCAGACGCTTAATGACTGAGCCACCCAGGCGCCCCTCAAGTCAGTG
>NW_027966891.1:0-209 GCF_054177405.1 Leptonychotes weddellii
GTAATTAGGGGGCGCCTGGGTGGCTCAGTTGGTTAAGCGACTGCCTTCAGCTCAGGTCATGATCCTGGAGTCCCGGGATCGAGTCCCGCATCGGGCTCCCTGCTCGGCAGGGAGCCTGCTTCTCCCTCTGACCCTTCCCCCTCTCATGTGCTCTCTGTCTCTCTCATTCTCTCTGTCTCAAATAAATAAATAAAATCTTAAAAAAAAAA
>NW_027966892.1:0-209 GCF_054177405.1 Leptonychotes weddellii
TTTTTTTTTAAAGATTTTATTTATTTATTTGAGAGAGAGAGAATGAGAGACAGAGAGCATGAGAGGGAGGAGGGTCAGAGGGAGAAGCAGACTCCCCGCCGAGCAGGGAGCCCGATGCGGGACTCGATCCCGGGACTCCAGGATCATGACCTGAGCCGAAGGCAGTCGCTTAACCAACTGAGCCACCCAGGCGCCCCAATAAATAAAAT
>NW_027966893.1:0-209 GCF_054177405.1 Leptonychotes weddellii
TAGGGCGCCTGGGTGGCTCAGTCGTTAAGCGTCTGCCTTCGGCTCAGGTCATGATCCCAGGGTCCTGGGATCGAGTCCCACATCGGGCTCCCTCCTCGGGGGGAAGCCTGCTTCTCCCTCTCCCCTTCCCGCTGCTTGTGTTCCTGCTCTCGCTATCTCTGTCTCTGTCAAATAAATAAATAAAATCTTAAAAAAAAAAAAAAAAAAAA
>NW_027966894.1:0-1146 GCF_054177405.1 Leptonychotes weddellii
TTATTTATTTATTTATTTATTTATTTATTTATTTTCATTCTTCGGGAGAGAGAAAGATAGAGCATGTGGGGAAGGGAGTGGGGGGAGGAAGAGAGGGAGGGAGAGAGAGAACCTCAAGCAGACTCCACACCCAATGTGACTCAATCTCACAACCCTGAGATTATGACCCGAGCTGAAATCAAGAGTTGGACACCCAACTGACTGAGCCACCCAGCCAAGTTGTAGCCAACTCTACCAAGTTGTCATTGAAATAATTATGAGGGTAATCAAAAAAGATGAAAACCCTTGAACTATTAAAAAGCTTAACTGGAAAACTATGTAGTGTCACATTTTTAAAGGTATCCACTCTATAACCCAGATGAATTTTATACTGGAGGAGAGGAAAAATAATTTTCCCTCTCCTCTTCTAGGTTCTTGTTTGAGAACCCAAATAATAAAAGATTAAGAAGAGAGAAACAAACAGAGGTTTAATAATATATAGACCTTTTGTCTACATGGGAGAGACACAGAAAAACTCAGTAACACCGGAGTAATACCTCCAGATGGCCTGGCACCACCTTACCATCTCCAGGTAAAGGCAAAAGAAGATGGTGGGGAGAAGGGAGCCAGTTATGGGAAAGCCAGGAAAAACAGTAAACAAGGGTAAGTTTGTTATGCAGATTTAGGTGGCTGCCTTCTGCACTGAATAGGTTTCTAGAGATTTAGTCAATCTTCCCTTCTAGGTACAGAGAAGGAGACAACTTTGAAAATGAAAATTTGCCTTATAAATGCAAATATCTCTTACAAAAGTGTAACTTTTACTTAGTTTTCAGAGCTTTTCCTGTGTCTGCTGTTTCTTAAAAATAATCAGCCTAAAATAATCCTGACACCAAGGAGATATACTTGGAGGTGACAAATTCTGCCTCCTTTCAATATACACACCCATACTATTCACTCAGTGGCTTATCTAGGATCTATTTCTTCTAAAAGAGACTTCCTGAAAAGAGATTAAAGATTTCGCACATATTTTGTAGTTTCTAAGCCTTAATTCAGTCAAAAAACACAGACCTCCCCTTGAAAATTAAAAAAAATTTATTTATTTATTTATTTTAGAGACACAGAGAGCATGAGCAGGGAGGGAGTGGAGGGCAGAGGTAGAGGGAAAGA
>NW_027966895.1:0-209 GCF_054177405.1 Leptonychotes weddellii
AATCCCCATACATTACATCATTAGTTCTAGATGAAGTGTTCCATGATTCATTGTTTGTGCATAACACCCAGTGCTCCATGCAGAACGTGCCCTCCTCAATACCCACCACCAGGCCAACCCATCCTCCCACCCCCCTCCCCTCTAGAACCCCCAGCCTGTTTTTCAGAGTCCATCGTCTCTCATGGTTCGTCCACCCCTCCGATTTCCCC
>NW_027966896.1:0-209 GCF_054177405.1 Leptonychotes weddellii
GGGCGCCTGGGTGGCTCAGTCGTTAAGCGTCTGCCTTCGGCTCAGGTCATGATCCCAGGGTCCTGGGATCGAGTCCCACATCGGGCTCCCTGCTCGGCGGGAAGCCTGCTTCTCCCTCCCCCACTCCCCCTGCTTATGTTCCCTCTCTCGCTGTGTCTCTCTCTGTCAAATAAATAAATAAAATCTTTAAAAAAAAAAAAAAAAAAAAA
>NW_027966897.1:0-209 GCF_054177405.1 Leptonychotes weddellii
CCCCCGCTTCATTCCTCCCCTCCCGCTACCTTCTTCTTCTTCTTTTTTTTTCTTAACATATCTTGCATTATTTGTCTCAGAGGTACAGATCTGAGATTCAACAGTCCTGCACAATTCACAGCGCTTAACAGAGCACATACCCTCCCCAGTGTCTATCACCCAGTCACCCCATCCCTCCCACCCCACCCCCCACTCCAACAACACTCAGT
>NW_027966898.1:0-209 GCF_054177405.1 Leptonychotes weddellii
TTATGTTAATCCCCATACATTACATCATTAGTTTTAGATGAAGTGTTCCATGATTCATTGTTTGTGCATAACACCCAGTGCTCCATGCAGAATGTGCCCTCCTCAATACCCACCACCAGGCTAACCCATCCTCCCACCCCCCTCCCCTCTAGAACCCTGTTTGTTTTTCAGAGTCCATCATCTCTCATGGTTCGTCTACCCCTCCGATT
>NW_027966899.1:0-209 GCF_054177405.1 Leptonychotes weddellii
GCGCCTGGGTGGCTCAGTTGGTTAAGCGACTGCCTTCGGCTCAGGTCATGATCCTGGAGTCCCGGGATCGAGTCCCGCATCGGGCTCCCTGCTCGGCAGGGAGTCTGCTTCTCCCTCTGACCCTCCTCCCTCTCATGCTCTCTGTATCTCATTCTCTCTGTCTCAAATAAATAAATAAAATCTTTAAAAAAATAAAAAATAAAAAAAAA
>NW_027966900.1:0-209 GCF_054177405.1 Leptonychotes weddellii
ATCATATGATCTCATTGATATGAGGAATTCTTAATTGCAGGAAACAAACTGAGTGTTGTTGGAGTGGGGGGTGGGGTGGGAGGGATGGGGTGACTGGGTGATAGACACTGGGGAGGGTACGTGCTCTGTTAAGCGCTGTGAATTGTGCAGGACTGTTGAATCTCAGATCTGTACCTCTGAGACAAATAATGCAAGATATGTTAAGAAAA
>NW_027966901.1:0-209 GCF_054177405.1 Leptonychotes weddellii
CATGAGAGACGATGGACTCTGAAAAACAAACTGAGGGTTCTAGAGGGGAGGGGGGTGGGAGGATGGGTTGGCCTGGTGGTGGGTATTGAGGAGGGCACGTTCTGCATGGAGCACTGGGTGTTGTGCACGAACAATGAATCATGGAACACTTCATCTAGAACTAATGATGTAATGTATGGGGATTAACATAAGAATAAAATAAATAAATA
>NW_027966902.1:0-209 GCF_054177405.1 Leptonychotes weddellii
TTTATTCTTATGTTAATCCCCATACATTACATCATTAGTTCTAGATGAAGTGTTCCATGATTCATTGTTCATGCACAACACCCAGTGCTCCATGCAGAACGTGCCCTCCTCAATACCCACCACCAGGCCAACCCATCCTCCCACCCCCCTCCCCTCTAGAACCCTCAGTTTGTTTTTCAGAGTCCATCTTCTCTCATGGTTCGTCCACC
>NW_027966903.1:0-209 GCF_054177405.1 Leptonychotes weddellii
AACCATGAGAGACGATGGACTCTGAAAAACAAACTGAGGGTTCTAGAGGGGAGGGGGGTGGGAGGATGGGTTAGCCTGGTGGTGGGTATTGAGGAGGGCACATTCTGCATGGAGCACTGGGTGTTATGCACAAACAATGAATCATGGAACACTACATCTAAAACTAATGATGTAATGTATGGGGATTAACATAAGAATTAAAAAAAAAA
>NW_027966904.1:0-209 GCF_054177405.1 Leptonychotes weddellii
GGGAGGGTATGTGCTCTGTTAAGCGCTGTGAATTGTGCAGGACTGTTGAATCTCAGATCTGTACCTCTGAGACAAATAATGCAAGATATGTTAAGAAAAAAAAAAGAAGAAGAAGAAGGTAGCGGGAGGGGAGGAATGAAGCGGGGGAAATCGGAGGGGTGGACGAACCATGAGAGACGATGGACTCTGAAAAACAAACTGAGGGTTCT
>NW_027966905.1:0-1146 GCF_054177405.1 Leptonychotes weddellii
AAAAAACAGAGTAAGTTAGAGAGATAAGCCATTAGTATCTTTTATTTCACTTTCTGTTGCAATATCTTTATCCCTAAAGCAACAGACCAGCATCATCTAGAGAGTCAGCCTTTGCTAGAAAAACCTCTTTCCCTGAAAGAAAAAAAACAAAACTGTGGGTGGGTAAAGTCTCTATAGGAAGTGTGGATAGGTAATATCTCCCTGGCCTTTTTTCCCTGTATTTTAAAATGTGTGTCTAGAGTTTGAACACAAAGGAATGGTAATAAACATGGTATGCTCAGGCAACAGAATAATAAAAAAAAAAACAACTGTATTTCACCAAGCTTACTTATACCTGATGCTACAAAATAAAAAAGAATAATCCCCATTTAATAGAGAGGGGCCCCAGGTGTGTGAGTCACAAAGACAAGGAACGCATGAGTGACCCTGGAAAAGTCCTCATCTGTACTTCAAGTGAACACAGCACAGAGTCCCCTATTCTAAGCAGGACTGCTTTATGATGGGCATGTCCACCTGGAAGGATGGATGCAGGGCCATTTAGGGGCCCCTGGGTAGCTCAGTTGGTTAAACCTCTGCCTTTGGCTCAGGGGGCTCAGGTCATGATCCCGGGGTGTTGCGATTGAACCTGCTTAGTGGGGAGACTGTCTCTCCCTGGTCCTCTGCCCCGCCCCCCTGGTAGATTTGCCCTGGTAGATTCCAAGCAATCCCCATGGGTGTCAGGCTTTTCTGGAGGGTTCTACTTGTCCTGGTGGATTCCAATCCGTCCCCATGGGTATCAGGCTATCCCGGGGAGTTCTAGTTGTCCTCCTAGGTTCCAAGCTGTCCCCCACGGGCAGCGGTTCCTCCTGAAGGGTTCTCGTTGTCCAGGTAGGTTGGAAGCAGACCCCATGAATACCAGTTTATACTAAAGGGCTCTCGTTTGTCCTGGTAGGTTCCGTGGGATCTCCACGGCTACCAGCTTACTCATCTTCACCAGCACCTCTTTGTGCTCCCTCACTAATGACCTTCTTCTGATTTCCCAACTGTCCTCTTAGGAATTTTTCCTGGCATCTCTAACACTTATGTGAGGTCTAATAGAAAAGCCCCATTCAATTGTGTTTTCTTCAATTTTCTCTTAAATATCAACTTGGAATACTTTTTTTTTTT
>NW_027966906.1:0-209 GCF_054177405.1 Leptonychotes weddellii
ATAGACACTGGGGAGGGTATGTGCTCTGGTAAGCGCTGTGAATTGTGCAAGACTGTTGAATCTCAGATCTGTACCTCTGAAACAAATAATGCAATATATGTTAAGAAAAAAAAAAAGAAGAAGAAGAAGGTAGCGGGAGGGGAAGAATGAAGCGGGGGAAATCGGAGGGGTAGACGAACCATGAGAGACGATGGACTCTGAAAAACAAA
>NW_027966907.1:0-209 GCF_054177405.1 Leptonychotes weddellii
GGGGGAAATCGGAGGGGTAGACGAACCATGAGAGACGATGGACTCTGAAAAACAAACAGGGTTCTGGAGGGGAGGGGGGTGGGAGGATGGGTTAGCCTGGTGGTGGGTATTGAGGAGGGCACATTCTGCATGGAGCACTGGGTGTTATGCACAAACAATGAATCATGGAACACTTCATCTAAAACTAATGATGTAATGTATGGGGATTA
>NW_027966908.1:0-209 GCF_054177405.1 Leptonychotes weddellii
CCCAGTGCTCCATGCAGAACGTGCCCTCCTCAATACCCACCACCAGGCCAACCCATCCTCCCACCCCCCTCCCCTCTAGAACCCCCAGCCTGTTTTTCAGAGTCCATCGTCTCTCATGGTTCGTCCACCCCTCCGATTTCCCCCGCTTCATTCTTCCCCTCCCGCTACCTTCTTCTTCTTCTTTTTTTTTTCTTAACATATATTGCATT
>NW_027966909.1:0-209 GCF_054177405.1 Leptonychotes weddellii
TTTTTTTTTAAAGATTTTATTTATTTATTTGAGACAGAGAGAATGAGAGAGAGAGAGCACATGAGAGGGGGGAGGGTCAGAGGGAGAAGCAGACTCCCTGCCGAGCAGGGAGCCCGATGCGGGACTCGATCCCGGGACTCCAGGATCATGACCTGAGCCGAAGGCAGTCGCTTAACCAACTGAGCCACCCAGGCGCCCTGGGCCCCCCT
>NW_027966910.1:0-209 GCF_054177405.1 Leptonychotes weddellii
CTTCTTCTTCTTTTTTTTTTCTTAACATATATTGCATTATTTGTTTCAGAGGTACAGATCTGAGATTCAACAGTCTTGCACAATTCACAGCGCTTACCAGAGCACATACCCTCCCCAGTGTCTATCACCCAGTCACCCCATCCCTCCCACCCCACCCCCCACTCCAGCAACCCTCAGTTTGTTTCCTGCGATTAAGAATTCCTCATATC
>NW_027966911.1:0-209 GCF_054177405.1 Leptonychotes weddellii
TTTTTTTTTTAAAGATTTTTTATTTATTTATTTGAGAGAGAGAGAATGAGAGAGAGAGCACATGAGAGGGGGGAAGGTCAGAGGGAGAAGCAGACTCCCTGCCGAGCAGGGAGCCCGATGTGGGACTCGATCCAGGGACTCCGGGATCATGACCTGAGCCGAAGGCAGTCGCTTAACCAACTGAGCCACCCAGGCGCCCAGATTATTTT
>NW_027966912.1:0-209 GCF_054177405.1 Leptonychotes weddellii
TATTTATTTATTTATTTTTTATTCTTATGTTAATCCCCATACATTACATCATTAGTTTTAGATGAAGTGTTCCATGATTCATTGTTTGTGCATAACACCCAGTGCTCCATGCAGAATGTGCCCTCCTCAATACCCACCACCAGGCTAACCCATCCTCCCACCCCCCTCCCCTCTAGAACCCTCAGTTTGTTTTTCAGAGTCCATCGTCT
>NW_027966913.1:0-209 GCF_054177405.1 Leptonychotes weddellii
CTTCTTCTTCTTTTTTTTTTCTTAACATATATTGCATTATTTGTTTCAGAGGTACAGATCTGAGATTCAACAGTCTTGCACAATTCACAGCGCTTACCAGAGCACATACCCTCCCCAGTGTCTATCACCCAGTCACCCCATCCCTCCCACCCCACCCCCCACTCCAGCAACCCTCAGTTTGTTTCCTGCAATTAAGAATTCCTCATATC
>NW_027966914.1:0-209 GCF_054177405.1 Leptonychotes weddellii
TTGGATTGTTATAGGGCGCCTGGGTGGCTCAGTTGGTTAAGCGACTGCCTTCGGCTCAGGTCATGATCCTGGAGTCCCGGGATCGAGTCCCGCATCGGGCTCCCTGCTCGGCAGGGAGTCTGCTTCTCCCTCTGACCCTCCTCCCTCTCATGCTCTCTGTCTCTCATTCTCTCTGTCTCAAATAAATAAATAAAATCTTTAAAAAAAAA
>NW_027966915.1:0-209 GCF_054177405.1 Leptonychotes weddellii
GGAATGAAGAGGGGCGCCTGGGTGGCTCAGTTGGTTAAGCGACTGCCTTCGGCTCAGGTCATGATCCTGGAGTCCCGGGATCGAGTCCCGCATCGGGCTCCCTGCTCGGCGGGGAGTCTGCTTCTCCCTCTGACCCTCCCCCCTCTCATGTGCTCTCTCTCATTCTCTCTCTCTCAAATAAATAAATAAAATCTTTAAAAAAAAAAAAA
>NW_027966916.1:0-1146 GCF_054177405.1 Leptonychotes weddellii
AAAAAACAGAGTAAGTTAGAGAGATAAGCCATTAGTATCTTTTATTTCACTTTCTGTTGCAATATCTTTATCCCTAAAGCAACAGACCAGCATCATCTAGAGAGTCAGCCTTTGCTAGAAAAACCTCTTTCCCTGAAAGAAAAAAAACAAAACTGTGGGTGGGTAAAGTCTCTATAGGAAGTGTGGATAGGTAATATCTGCCTGGCCTTTTTTCCCTGTATTTTAAAATGTGTGTCTAGAGTTTGAACACAAAGGAATGGTAATAAACATGGTATGCTCAGGCAACAGAATAATAAAAAAAAAAACAACTGTATTTCACCAAGCTTACTTATACCTGATGCTACAAAATAAAAAAGAATAATCCCCATTTAATAGAGAGGGGCCCCAGGTGTGTGAGTCACAAAGACAAGGAACGCATGAGTGACCCTGGAAAAGTCCTCATCTGTACTTCAAGTGAACACAGCACAGAGTCCCCTATTCTAAGCAGGACTGCTTTATGATGGGCATGTCCACCTGGAAGGATGGATGCAGGGCCATTTAGGGGCCCCTGGGTAGCTCAGTTGGTTAAGCCTCTGCCTTTGGCTCAGGGGGCTCAGGTCATGATTCCGGGGTGTTGCGATTGAACCTGCTTAGTGGGGAGACTGTCTCTCCCTGGTCCTCTGCCCCGCCCCCCTGGTAGATTTGCCCTGGTAGATTCCAAGCAATCCCCATGGGTGTCAGGCTTTTCTGGAGGGTTCTACTTGTCCTGGTGGATTCCAATCCGTCCCCATGGGTATCAGGCTATCCCGGGGAGTTCTAGTTGTCCTCCTAGGTTCCAAGCTGTCCCCCACGGGCAGCGGTTCCTCCTGAAGGGTTCTCGTTGTCCAGGTAGGTTGGAAGCAGACCCCATGAATACCAGTTTATACTAAAGGGCTCTCGTTTGTCCTGGTAGGTTCCGTGGGATCTCCACGGCTACCAGCTTAGTCATCTTCACCAGCACCTCTTTGTGCTCCCTCACTAATGACCTTCTTCTGATTCCCCAACTGTCCTCTTAGGAATTTTTCCTGGCATCTCTAACACTTATGTGAGGTCTAATAGAAAAGCCCCATTCAATTGTGTTTTCTTCAATTTTCTCTTAAATATCAACTTGGAATACTTTTTTTTTTT
>NW_027966917.1:0-209 GCF_054177405.1 Leptonychotes weddellii
AATCTCTATCACAGGGCGCCTGGGTGGCTCAGTTGGTTAAGCGACTGCCTTCGGCTCAGGTCATGATCCTGGAGTCCCGGGATCGAGTCCCGCATCGGGCTCCCTGCTCGGCAGGGAGTCTGCTTCTCCCTCTGACCCTCCTCCCTCTCATGCTCTCTGTCTCTCATTCTCTCTGTCTCAAATAAATAAATAAAATCTTTAAAAAAAAA
>NW_027966918.1:0-209 GCF_054177405.1 Leptonychotes weddellii
GGGCGCCTGGGTGGCTCAGTCGTTAAGCGTCTGCCTTCAGCTCAGGTCATGATCCCAGGGTCCTGGGATCGAGCCCCGCATCGGGCTCCCTGCTCCGTGGGGAAGCCTGCTTCTCCCTCTCCCACTCCCCCTGCTTGTGTTCCCTCTCTCGCTGTGTCTCTCTCTGTCACATAAATAAATAAAATCTTTAAAAAAAAAAAAAAAAAAAA
>NW_027966919.1:0-209 GCF_054177405.1 Leptonychotes weddellii
AAAAAAAAAGAAGAAGAAGAAGGTAGCGGGAGGGGAAGAATGAAGCGGGGGAAATCGGAGGGGTGGACGAACCATGAGAGACGATGGACTCTGAAAAACAAACTGAGGGTTCTGGGGGGGAGGGGGGTGGGAGGATGGGTTGGCCTGGTGGTGGGTATTGAGGAGGGCACGTTCTGCATGGAGCACTGGGTGTTATGCACAAACAATGA
>NW_027966920.1:0-209 GCF_054177405.1 Leptonychotes weddellii
TCATTGTTCATGCACAACACCCAGTGCTCCATGCAGAACGTGCCCTCCTCAATACCCACCACCAGGCCAACCCATCCTCCCACCCCCCTCCCCTCTAGAACCCTCAGTTTGTTTTTCAGAGTCCATCGTCTCTCATGGTTCGTCCACCCCTCCGATTTCCCCCGCTTCATTCCTCCCCTCCCGCTACCTTCTTCTTCTTCTTTTTTTTT
>NW_027966921.1:0-209 GCF_054177405.1 Leptonychotes weddellii
ATCCTCCCACCCCCCTCCCCTCTAGAACCCCCAGCCTGTTTTTCAGAGTCCATCGTCTCTCATGGTTCGTCCACCCCTCCGATTTCCCCCGCTTCATTCTTCCCCTCCCGCTACCTTCTTCTTCTTTTTTTTTTCTTAACATATATTGCATTATTTGTTTCAGAGGTACAGATCTGAGATTCAACAGTCTTGCACAATTCACAGCGCTT
>NW_027966922.1:0-209 GCF_054177405.1 Leptonychotes weddellii
GTGTCAGTTAGAGGGGCGCCTGGGTGGCTCAGTTGGTTAAGCGACTGCCTTCGGCTCAGGTCATGATCCTGGAGTCCCGGGATCGAGTCCCGCATCGGGCTCCCTGCTCGGCAGGGAGTCTGCTTCTCCCTCTGACCCTCCTCCCTCTCATGCTCTCTGTCTCTCATTCTCTCTCTCTCAAATAAATAAATAAAATCTTAAAAAAAAAA
>NW_027966923.1:0-208 GCF_054177405.1 Leptonychotes weddellii
CATAGATGATTTTTTTTTTTTAAAGATTTTATTTATTTATTTGAGAGAGAGAGACAGAGAGAGAGCATGAGAGGGGGGAGGGTCCGGAGGGTCAGAGGGAGAAGCAGACTCCCCACGGAGCAGGGAGCCCGATGCGGGACTCGATCCAGGGACTCCAGGATCATGACCTGAGCCGAAGGCAGTCGCTTAACCAACTGAGCCACCCAGG
>NW_027966924.1:0-208 GCF_054177405.1 Leptonychotes weddellii
AAGTTGCCGAGGAGGCCTCGGGCTTTTCATACCCAGCCTTCATTACCGCTTGTCTTCCCCATCCGTTTCAAAGCATCCAGGGCACCCAGTATGAGCGATCCAGTCCCCTTACAGGACGTCAGACGCACACAGAGAGACAAGTCCACGTGAGGACAAGGCAGCAACGGGGGTGGGTCGCCAAGGATCACCGAGCACTGCTGGCAACACC
>NW_027966925.1:0-208 GCF_054177405.1 Leptonychotes weddellii
CTGCTCCACGCAGTGACTCAGGCCCTTGTATGGTCTTGAAGCTCTGGACACTGATGTCCAGCCAGCACGGGGCAAGGGCGTGAGCATCCTTGCCGCTCACATCCCACTGGTTAAAACTGAGTCCCAGCATCAGACCTCACTGCAAGGAGCCTGCAAATGGTCTCACCCCATGTGCAGAGCTTGGCAAACAGCTAGCTCTCTCCACAAA
>NW_027966926.1:0-208 GCF_054177405.1 Leptonychotes weddellii
AGGGTATCCTGACCTCTACAAAGGGCGTCACATGGCTAAATATTAGCTTTGTGAAGATTCCTCTCAGAGGTCCACATGCTATCCGCATGGCCTCTTTTCTCTAGTTTCCTAGAGTTTCTTCAGCCTCCATTTATGGTTCTTCCACCATCCAACACCTTGGTAACCAATTTTCTATATTAAATCCCTTGTGTTTAAAATCTGTGGCTGG
>NW_027966927.1:0-1146 GCF_054177405.1 Leptonychotes weddellii
CTCTGTTACCAGAAGAAGAGAGAAGAAATGGTGGGCACAGCAAGTTATATGAGTGACAAGATCATTTAGCCTTACTGTTTAGTGCAAAGAAGGAAGGAAAGGAGGGATATTTGAAGAAATGACTCAGGGCATTGGGCTGACTTTCTTGGTGGTAGTGATTCCTCTCGAGTCTGACTTCTGCGCCATGTCATTCTGACTACGTGGTCCCGTGTTTCACAAACTTCTCCAATTAGAGAAGTACAGAGAGTGTGACATGAGTAAAGGTTTAGGAGACAGACAAAAATAAGCACAAATTCTTATTCCCGTGACTTAATAAAATGTAATATACAGCTGACTCTTGAATAATGTGGAGCTTAGGGGCACTGAACCCCTGTGAAGTAAAAAAGCTGACATATAACTTTCGATTCCCCCAAAAACTTACCTGCTAATAGCCTAATGTTGACCAGAAGCCTTTCTGATGACATAAAAAGTCAGTTAACACATATTTTTTATGTTGCACTTATTACATACTGTATTCTTAGAATAAAGTAAGCTAGGAAAAATGTTATTAAGAAAAGCACAAGGAAGAGAAAACACATGTACAATACTGTACTATATTGAAAAAACTCCACAGAGAAGTGGACCAGTGCAGTTTGAACTCCTGTTGTTCAAAGCTAATGAAACAGTAGCAGTCATGGGCTGAATTGCCTCCCCCCCCAAATTCATATGTTGAAGCCCTAAGCCCCAGTACCTCAGAATGTGACTGTATTTGGAGATGAGACCTTTAAAGAGACAATTAAGTTAAAATGTGGCTATTAGGGTGGGCCCTACACCAATCTGACTGGTGTCCTTATAAAAAAAGGAAATCTGGGCATAAAAAGGGACACTAGGGGCCTGTGCACAGACAGAAAAGACCATATGAAGACACGGTGAAAAGGTGGTCATCTGCAAGCCAAGGAGAGAGGCCGCAGAAGAAACTAAACTTGCCAACACCTTGATCTTGGACTTCTGGCCCCCAGAAGTGTGAGAAAATAGATCTCTGTTGTTTGAAACCTCCAGTCCAGGGAATGTTGTTATGGAAGCTGTAGCAAACTAATATAGTAGTACCAATTACTGAGCATTTACAGGATTGTAGTCATTGCCCTAAGTGCTTTTATAGAGAGGTCA
>NW_027966928.1:0-208 GCF_054177405.1 Leptonychotes weddellii
GCTTGTGGACAGCTGTCCAGCTGAGGCCCTGCAAGGGGACCTTCTGCTCACCCCCTCAGCCACGGTCCCCGGGCTCCCTACCTGCAGAGCCTGTCCTGAGTTTGTCCCCCCAACCTGGTGTGGCTGAGGAGCTCTGGACCATATGGGAATAAGGACATGGAGACCCATCCTGCTTGCTGACCTTGGGCATGTTGTTCTTTGGTGCCAA
>NW_027966929.1:0-208 GCF_054177405.1 Leptonychotes weddellii
TCTCGAATTCTGCCCTCGTGATCCAGTAGTTTCTTATTTCTCTTTTTCTCAGCTTCTTTGTTCTCCATCATTTGGTCTTCTATATCACTAACTCTCTCTTCTGCCTCATTTATTCTAACAGTTAGAGCCTCCATTTTTTATTGCACCTCATTAACGGTGTTTTAGATTTTGACTTGGTTAGATTTTAGTTCTTTTATTTCTCCAGAAA
>NW_027966930.1:0-208 GCF_054177405.1 Leptonychotes weddellii
TAAAAATAGAACTACCCTGGGCGCCTGGGTGGCTCAGTTGGTTAAGCGACTGCCTTCGGCTCAGGTCATGATCCTGGAGTCCCGGGATCGAGTCCCGCATCGGGCTCCCTGCTTGGCGGGGAGTCTGCTTCTCCCTCTCCCACTCCCCGTTTGTGTTCCCTCTCTCGCTGTGTCTTTCTCTGTCAAATAAATAAATAAAATCTTTAAA
>NW_027966931.1:0-208 GCF_054177405.1 Leptonychotes weddellii
AGGGCGCCTGGGTGGCTCAGTTGGTTAAGCGACTGCCTTCAGCTCAGGTCATGATCCTGGAGTCCCTGGATCGAGTCCCGCATCGGGCTCCCTGCTCGGCGGGGAGTCTGCTTCTCCCTCTGACCCTCCCCCCTCTCATGTGCTCTCTCTCTCCTCTCATCCTCTCTCTCAAATAAATAAATAAAAAAAAAATCTTTAAAAAAAAAAA
>NW_027966932.1:0-208 GCF_054177405.1 Leptonychotes weddellii
AAGGGCAATGGAACCATAGGGAGCAGTGAAAAAGATCCCAGAAAGCAACGGGTGGTAACTGACAATTATATAGCACCCATTATTACTAATTTAAGATATATAAACACCACTGGGTTTCTATCTAGTATCTGTGCTATTATTTTATAAATATAAATATGAGGGCTTTCAAAATATTACAAATGACGCATACATTCTGGTATAAATGTTA
>NW_027966933.1:0-208 GCF_054177405.1 Leptonychotes weddellii
CTGGAATTCATTTTACTAGAATTTCTTTAGGGAAATAAATTGAATGATGACTAGAATTTAATACATTTCATAGTTTTTTTCTGTATTTACTTGCTAGGCAGCCTTCTGAAAACTGACATATGTATTTAGCTCTCAATAGTCCTTGTAAATTAAGAATGATAAGGATAAAGAATAAAATGATAAGACCCATTGCAGTAGATATTCTAGC
>NW_027966934.1:0-208 GCF_054177405.1 Leptonychotes weddellii
GAGCAAGATGGCGGAGGAGTAGGAGACCTGGATTTCGTCTCCTCTCAGGAATTCAGCTGGATAGGGATCAAACCATTCTGAACACCTACAAACTCAACAGGAGATCGAAGAAAAGAAGAGCAACAACTCTCTCATCAGAAAAGCGACCACTTTCTGGAAGGTAGGACGTGCGGAGAAGTGAATCCGAGGTGATATTCGGGAGGATAGA
>NW_027966935.1:0-208 GCF_054177405.1 Leptonychotes weddellii
AACAAGCAACTCCACACTCTCATGAACTGAACACAACAAAGATTCATTTCCCCCTCAAACTCCATGTTCATCATGGCTTCGCGGAGTCATCCAGGGACCCAGGCAGAGAGGGACCCACTTTATGAAGCCTCACCATCTGGAATAAATGAGCTCCTGTGGCCAGGCAGGCAGAGGAAGAACTGGAGGGTCTCACACTAGCGATTAAGAG
>NW_027966936.1:0-208 GCF_054177405.1 Leptonychotes weddellii
AATACTGCCTGGGGCGCCTGGGTGGCTCAGTCGTTAAGCGTCTGCCTTCGGCTCAGGTCATGATCCCAGGGTCCTGGGATCGAGCCCCGCATCGGGCTCCCTGCTCCGCGGGAAGCCTGCTTCTCCCTCTCCCACTCCCCCTGCTTGTGTTCCCTCTCTCGCTGTGTCTCTCTCTGTCAAATAAATAAATAAAATCTTTTAAAAAAAA
>NW_027966937.1:0-208 GCF_054177405.1 Leptonychotes weddellii
CTCCACAGCTGGCTCCTGCTATTCTCTTTCATTTTGTTTATGGCAATCTTTATAATTGTGGGAATATTTCTGGGCTGGCTCCTGCTATTCTTTTTCATTTTATTTATGGCAATCTTTATAATTGTGGGAATATTTCTGGGGTTTCATGATAAAGTGACTACTCACCTTAGTTACGCCTATCTAAGCAATCATAATGAAACTAATTCCA
>NW_027966938.1:0-1146 GCF_054177405.1 Leptonychotes weddellii
CTCTGTTACCAGAAGAAGAGAGAAGAAATGGTGGGCACAGCAAGTTATATGAGTGACAAGATCATTTAGCCTTACTGTTTAGTGCAAAGAAGGAAGAAAAGGAGGGATATTTGAAGAAATGACTCAGGGCATTGGGCTGACTTTCTTGGTGGTAGTGATTCCTCTCGAGTCTGACTTCTGCGCCATGTCATTCTGACTACGTGGTCCCGTGTTTCACAAACTTCTCCAATTAGAGAAGTACAGAGAGTGTGACATGAGTAAAGGTTTAGGAGACAGACAAAAATAAGCACAAATTCTTATTCCCGTGACTTAATAAAATGTAATATACAGCTGACTCTTGAATAATGTGGAGCTTAGGGGCACTGAACCCCTGTGAAGTAAAAAAGCTGACATATAACTTTCGATTCCCCAAAAAACTTACCTGCTAATAGCCTAATGTTGACCAGAAGCCTTTCTGATGACATAAAAAGTCAGTTAACACATATTTTCTATGTTGCACATATTACATACTGTATTCTTAGAATAAAGTAAGCTAGGAAAAATGTTATTAAGAAAAGCACAAGGAAGAGAAAACACATGTACAATACTGTACTATATTGAAAAAACTCCACAGAGAAGTGGACCAGTGCAGTTTGAACTCCTGTTGTTCAAAGCTAATGAAACAGTAGCAGTCATGGGCTGAATTGCCTCCCCCCCCAAATTCATATGTTGAAGCCCTAAGCCCCAGTACCTCAGAATGTGACTGTATTTGGAGATGAGACCTTTAAAGAGACAATTAAGTTAAAATGTGGCTATTAGGGTGGGTCCTACACCAATCTGACTGGTGTCCTTATAAAAAAAGGAAATCTGAGCATAAAAAGGGACACTAGGGGCCTGTGCACAGATAGAAAAGACCATATGAAGACACGGTGAAAAGGTGGTCATCTGCAAGCCAAGGAGAGAGGCCACAGAAGAAACTAAACTTGCCAACACCTTGATCTTGGACTTCTGGCCCCCAGAAGTGTGAGAAAATAGATCTCTGTTGTTTGAAACCTCCAGTCCAGGGAATGTTGTTATGGAAGCTGTAGCAAACTAATATAGTAGTACCAATTACTGAGCATTTACAGGATTGTAGTCATTGCCCTAAGTGCTTTTATAGAGAGGTCA
>NW_027966939.1:0-208 GCF_054177405.1 Leptonychotes weddellii
CCACCCAGGTGCCCCGAATGTCCGATGTTCTTATGTCCTGTCCTCGGGCCTATCATACCTTTGTAGATAGTAAGTGTTATGGACTAAATGTGTGCCTCCCAAATTCATATATTGGAATCCTAACCTGCAGTATGATGGTATTAGAAGGTATGGCCTTTGGGAGGTGATTAAATAATGAGGGTAGAGCCCTCATGAATGGGATTAAAGC
>NW_027966940.1:0-208 GCF_054177405.1 Leptonychotes weddellii
ATGCTCCCCTCTGTGGGGAGGTGCATTTTATCACTGACATTGTTTTGATTTGCTTACATATGGTGCTGACGGCAAACCAACTTTTATTTTATGGTTGCTTTTCAATTCTCTACAGACAATGAATCTTACTAGTGTCTGCACCCAGTGAGGGACCCAACCTTGCCCTTGGTACATCACTGGGGCCAGCCCAAGGAGCACAGGTGTTTGC
>NW_027966941.1:0-208 GCF_054177405.1 Leptonychotes weddellii
TGTGTGCATTCTCTCTCTCTGACAAATAAATAAGTAAAATCTTTAAAAGAAAAAAAAGAAGAAAGAATTTTTTTCTTTTTGCCCTCTGACATTTTATCGCTATGAAACCTAGAATAAGATACTTAATTCTGTGGACTTCAGCATGTCTATCTATAAAATGGAAATAATAAGAACAATACCTACTTTACTGGCTTGCTGTGAGATTTAA
>NW_027966942.1:0-208 GCF_054177405.1 Leptonychotes weddellii
AAAAACTTGCTCCCACCTCACAATGACTACTCCCTGTGTCTTTTCCTGTAGGCAACGGTACCCATCACTCCTTTTAACTGTTAAGTGCTATCTCATTTCATCTTTGCAAAAGGTGTGGAGGTGTTGACCAGCATTAGTCTCATTATTCAGATGAGGAAATTGAAGCTCAGGGATGTTAATTAACTTGCCCAAGGCCACATATCTGGTT
>NW_027966943.1:0-208 GCF_054177405.1 Leptonychotes weddellii
AAACCCGAGCAGATTACTTAGCCTGGCCCCAGAAAGGACAGGGCAATTCCGCCTCTGGCAAAGACATTTGAGAACCACTGCAACAGCCCCTCCCCAAGAAGATCAGCAAGAACAGCCAGCCAAGACCAAGCTTACCAATCAATGAGAACAGCAGAACGCCAGCACTAGGGGAATACTGCACATAGAATTCATGGATTTTCCCCCCCTG
>NW_027966944.1:0-208 GCF_054177405.1 Leptonychotes weddellii
CTTATTCATCTTTAATTTGAGCAAACCATCGTCTAATTAAACAATTTAGATTGAATATGCTAATGCAGAAGATCTTTTTTTTTTCTTTTTTTTTTTATTCTTATGTTAATCCCCATACATTACATCATTAGTTTTAGATGAAGTGTTCCATGATTCATTGTTTGTGCATAACACCCAGTGCTCCATGCAGAATGTGCCCTCCTCAATA
>NW_027966945.1:0-208 GCF_054177405.1 Leptonychotes weddellii
GTACCTGCGTGGCTCAGTTGGTTGAGCATTCAACTCTTGGTTTCGCCTCAGGTCATGATCTCAGTGTCATGAGATCGAGCCCCAAGCTGATTCTAACACACACACACTTAGACTCTAACATACATATATATTTACATATTTATATGTACAAAGGATGAGAATAGCCCAAAATTTTTTGAAAAAGAATAAAGTTAAAGGATTTACATAA
>NW_027966946.1:0-208 GCF_054177405.1 Leptonychotes weddellii
ATCACATCAGGAAAAATAAGATGTCTGGTGTTTCCATCTTTAGTGATTTTAAGTTGACTGATGGTTCTAGATATTGTCAGCCTGATATATCCATAAGACAAAGGGAGAGCTGCTTCAAAATGTGTAAGGGAGCGATGAGGACAACAGGTGTTCTGCAGAGCAAATCACCGTGTTTCCAGATTTGGCTCATTCGGTTGCCGAATGCAAA
>NW_027966947.1:0-208 GCF_054177405.1 Leptonychotes weddellii
TAGAGACTATGCCTTTGGGAAACAAATGGGAAAGAAAAATAAAACAAGAAATAAGTCAAAGGATGAATTGAAAACTAGAAGTTAGATCACCACATCAAAAACCAATGATGTAAACTGAGTGTTGTTGGAGTGGGGGGTGGGGTGGGAGGGATGGGGTGACTGGGTGATAGACACTGGGGAGGGTATGTGCTCTGGTAAGTGCTGTGAA
>NW_027966948.1:0-208 GCF_054177405.1 Leptonychotes weddellii
AATGTTGAACTAACATTGTATACGTGGGATAAATCCCACTTGGTCATAATATATAATATTTTTTAAATTTTTTATTGTTCTGTTAATCACCATACATTACATCATTAGTTTTTGATGTAGTGTTCCATGATTCATTGTTTGTGCATAACACCCAGTGCTCCATGCAGAACATGCCCTCTTTAATACCCATCACCAGGCTCACCCATCC
>NW_027966949.1:0-1146 GCF_054177405.1 Leptonychotes weddellii
TGTTCCATTGGACATTCTTTCCTGCTTTGTCGAAGATGAGTTGACCATAGAGTGGAGGGTCCATTTCTGGGCTCTCTATTCTGTTCCATTGATGTATGTGTCTGTTTTTGTGTCAGTACCATACTGTCTTGATGATGACAGCTTTGTGATAGAGCTTGAAGTCCGGAATTGTGATGCCACCAGCTTTGCTTTTCTTTTTCAACATTCCTCTGGCTATGCGGGGTCTTTTCTGGTTCCATACAAATTTTAGGATTATTTGTTCCATTTCTTTGAAAAAAGTGGATGGTATTTTGATAGGGATTCCACTGAATGTGTAGATTGCTCTAGGTGGTGTTGACATATTCACAATATTTGTTTTTCCAATCCGTGAGCATGGAACATTTTTCCATTTCTTTGTGTCTTCCTCAATTTCTTTCATGAGTATTTTATAGTTTTCTGAGTACAGATCCTTTGCCTCTTTGGTTAGATTTATTCCTAGGTATCTTACGGTTTGGGTGCAATTGTAAATGGGATCGACTCCTTAATTTCTCTTTCTTCTGTCTTGTTGTTGGTGTATAGGAATGCCACTGATTTCTGTGCATTGATTTTATATCCTGCCACTTTACTGAATTCCTGTATGAGTTCTAGCAGTTTTGGGGTGGAGTCTTTTGGGTTTTCCACGTAAAGTATCATACATGATAAGCGTACTCTTAAACCCCATCAACTGTTTCACCCATTCCCAACACAACTCCCCTCTGGCAACCACTGGCTTGTTCTCCATATGCAAGAGTGGTTTTTTGTCTCTTTTTCCTTTGTTCATTTATTTTTTTTCTTAAATTCCACATATGAATAAAATCATATAGTTAGATGTTTATTTTAAATGTCTGGGTGGCTCAGTCCTTTAGACATCCAACTCTTGATTTCAGCTCAGGTCATGATCTCAGGGTCATGAAATCAAGCCCCATAGTAGGCTCCATACTGGGCGTGGAGCCTGCTTAACATTCTCTCTCTCCCTCTACCACCCTAAAATAAATAAATAAATTAATTAATTAAATATCTCTGTGCATATTAGTAAAAACCAACCACAGCCCCAACTTTCCAGAATTTCATACCTCACTTTGTAACTGAGAGGTTTTCCCTGATCAGTCTATATGAACAAACTCTGTG
>NW_027966950.1:0-208 GCF_054177405.1 Leptonychotes weddellii
TAAAACCACCAGAAATGAAATAGGACTCATAGGGACGACTGGTACTTCTTCAGTTTTCCAGTCGTTATTATATCCATGTTCATATGTTCTGAGATACAGTGTTCTGTTTCTAATTCTGACTGGACATAAGAGAAGGAGAGAGGGCATTTTCTCAGCCTCCCCCTGGAGCAGGACACACAACATTTCTAAATTTTACTAGGAAAAGGGA
>NW_027966951.1:0-208 GCF_054177405.1 Leptonychotes weddellii
ATCCCAAATATTTTGAACAGTTGTGTTTTCATTTTCATTGGTTTCCATGAATTTTTTTAATTCTTCTTTAATTTCCTGGTTGACCCATTCATTCTTTAGTAGGATGCTCTTTAGCCTCCATGTATTTAAGTTCTTTCTGACTTTCCTCTTATGATCGAGTTCTAGTTTCAAAGCATTGTGGTCTGAAAATAGGCAGGGAATGATCCCA
>NW_027966952.1:0-208 GCF_054177405.1 Leptonychotes weddellii
GGGGTAGACGAACCATGAGAGACAATGGACTCTGAAAAACAAACAGGGTTCTAGAGGGGAGGGGGGTGGGAGGATGGGTTAGCCTGGTGGTGGGTATTGAGGAGGGCACATTCTGCATGGAGCACTGGGTGTTATGCACAAACAATGAATCATGGAACACTTCATCTAAAACTAATGATGTAATGTATGGGGATTAACATAAGAATAA
>NW_027966953.1:0-208 GCF_054177405.1 Leptonychotes weddellii
CAAGAAAACAGTTATTCCCTGTAGCCTCCAGAAGAACTTAGAGCAGTTGGCACCTTGATTTTAGCCCAGTGGAAATGATTTTAGACTTTCAAACTTCAGAGTTGTAAGAGAATACATTTTTATTGTTTTAAGCCACCAAGTTTGTGGTAATTTTTTAGGAAACCAATAAAAACAATTAAATGAAAGATTAAAAAGCAGATGTATCTAG
>NW_027966954.1:0-208 GCF_054177405.1 Leptonychotes weddellii
AAATAATTCAAAGTACAGCAGTTTGGGGACATTCATTTTATTTTATTATTTATTTATTTTTGTAGTTTTTAATTTTATTATGTTAGTCACCGTACAATATATCATTAGTTTTTGATGTAGTGATCCACGATCCATTGTTTTCGTATAACACCCAGTGCTCCATGCAGTACGTGCCCTCCTTAATACCCCTCACCGGGCTCACCCCTCC
>NW_027966955.1:0-208 GCF_054177405.1 Leptonychotes weddellii
ATGGGGACGTCACTATGGGGTCAGGGCAGAGTAAACCTATGGTTTTAGAGACCATGATCAAAAATTCAAGAAGGGGTTTTCAGGAGACTATGGAGTCAGGATGAACCCCAGCAAATTGAGAGCCCTATGTGAATTAGAATGGCCCACCTTTGATGTCAGGTGGCCTTCAGAAGGGACATTGGATGTCCCAACTATTCATCAAGTATGG
>NW_027966956.1:0-208 GCF_054177405.1 Leptonychotes weddellii
TGGGTGTTATGCACAAACAATGAATCATGGAACACTTCATCTAGAACTAATGATGTAATGTATGGGGATTAACATAAGAATAAAGAAAAAAAAGCATTGTAGATTTTAAATATCACATTTATGCTAATTTTGCTTTATTTCTGATATTTAAAAAATACAAAAAATTTCAAGAGTAACAATAAGAAATATTCCAAATTCTAGATATTAA
>NW_027966957.1:0-208 GCF_054177405.1 Leptonychotes weddellii
TATTGAGGCGGGCACATTCTGCATGGAGCACTGGGTGTTATGCACAAACAATGAATCATGGAACACTTCATCTAGAACTAATGATGTAATGTATGGGGATTAACATAAGAATAATAAAAAAAAAAAGTGTGGCAGATGCTGGAAAGAAGTGGAGAATGGTCAACCAAAGAAAAATACGATAAAAGAGTACTCAGCTGTGAGTACTTGA
>NW_027966958.1:0-208 GCF_054177405.1 Leptonychotes weddellii
AAAAACAAAGACGTTCCCCACCATGCCAGGTCCAATTATAGAGAGGAATATTGTTCCTTTAATAATCATCAGAAACATCTCTTACTTCATGGGCAGGAAATCTTTGGATCTAGCAAACACCTCTTGAGGAAAGCAACAGTAATGATGATATGTATCTGGAAAGAATAATGCGTATCAGAGGGCTTTTCTGGTGTATCAGGGACACTGA
>NW_027966959.1:0-208 GCF_054177405.1 Leptonychotes weddellii
CCAATATCCTGTGTAAGAATATATTAAATTTCTGCTAATACTTCAGAATTCATTATTTCACATGGACATACTGATTTTGAACTTACATGCAAATAGAAAAAGGAAATGCAGGTCACCATTAATGTTGTTTGAATCAGTTTAAACACGTGATTAAAAAAAAGTATTTTGGCATCAAAAGTCAAATTTCAGGGGCGCCTGTTTGGCTGTC
>NW_027966960.1:0-1146 GCF_054177405.1 Leptonychotes weddellii
TGGGAATGCAAGCTGGTGCAGCCACTCTGGAAAACAGTATGGAGGTTCCTCAAAAAGTTGAAAATAGAGCTACTGTACGACCCAGCAATTGCACTACTGGGTATTTACCCCAAGGATACAAATGTAGTGATCCGAAGGGGTATGTGCACCCCGATGTTTACAGCAGCAATGTCCATAATAGCCAAACTATGGAAAGAGCCAAGATGTCCATCAACAGATGAATGAATAAAGAAGATGTGGTATAGGGGCACCTGGGTGGCTAAGTCGGTTAAGCGTCTGCCTTCGGCTCAGGTCATGATTCCAGGGTCCTGGGATCGAGCCTGGCATCGGGCTCCCTGCTCAGTCGGAAGCCTCCTTCTCTCTCTCCCACTCCCCCTGCTTGTGTTCCTTCTCTAGCTGTGTCTCTCTCTGTCAAATAAATAAAATAAAATAAAATAAAATAAAATAAAATAAAATAAAATAAAAAAGAAGATGCTACACACATACACACAATGGAATATTATGCAGCCATCAAATGGAATGAACTCTTGCCATTTGCAATGACGCGGATGGAACTAGAAGGTATTAAGCTAAGTGAAATAAGTCAGTCAGAGAAAGACATGTATCATATGATTTCACTGATATGAGGAATTCTTAATGTCAGGAAACAAACTGAGGGTTGCTGGAATGGTGGGGGGTGGGAGGGATGGGGTGGCTGGGTGATGGACATTGGGGAGGGTATGTGCTACGGTGAGCGCTGTGAATTGTGCAGGACTGTTGAGTCACAGATCTCTACCTCTGAAACAAATAATACATTATATGTTAAAAAAAAAAAAAAGAAGAAGAAGATAGTAGGAAGAGAAAAATGAAGGGGGGGAAATCGGAGGGGGAGATGAACCATGAGAGACTATGGACTCTGAGAAACAAACTGAGGGTTCTAGAGGGGAGGGGTGTGGGGGGATGGGTTAGCCTGGTGATGGGTATAAAGGAGGGCATGTATTGAATGGAGCACTAGGTGTTATACGCAAACAATCATGGAACACTACATCAAAAACTAATGATGTAATGTATGGTCATTAACATAACATAATAAAATAAAATTTTAAAAAAAGAATATGTCTAATCTTATGGTTCATCCAAAGGAAACACAGTATCCCCACATTACAA
>NW_027966961.1:0-208 GCF_054177405.1 Leptonychotes weddellii
ATTTGAGCCACTGGCTTCATACATCCCAGAGGTCTAGCTAAAATCTTGCTTTTCCACGATTTTCAGAGATATTCCATTATGTTTCCAAGTGCTGCCACTCTACTGGGTATTTACCCCAAAGATACAAAAGTAGGGATCCGAAGGGGTACATGCACCCCGATGTTTATAGCAGCAATGTCCACAATAGCCAAACTGTGGAAAGAGCCAA
>NW_027966962.1:0-208 GCF_054177405.1 Leptonychotes weddellii
AAACTGCTCAGTGGGGACAGACAGGGAGCGAATAAAAGAGGCTCCTGCCTTGTCCTGTGTGCTGTCCAGGCACACTGGAGTTGCAGCTCGGTATCTTAACTTTGAAGGACTTTCTATGTGCAAAGTAAATAAAAGGAACTTCCACAGACCGGGAATAAAATCCCCACCCTTGAGGCACCTGGGTGGCTCAGTCGCTTGGATGTCCAAC
>NW_027966963.1:0-208 GCF_054177405.1 Leptonychotes weddellii
GCTGTACCGTGAACTGAAGTGTTTTCAGCAAAAGGATGATTCTTTTATTTGTTCATTCATCAGTGTTTTACTAGGTATCTCCTCTGTGCCAGGAACCCAGGGTGCTGAGTCTAATACACAGAGTAGAGGCTCCGACTGTCTGATGGGGGAGGTCATCATCTAGAGACACGTAGCACACTGTGTCTGCAAGTTCCACATGTAGAGACCA
>NW_027966964.1:0-208 GCF_054177405.1 Leptonychotes weddellii
CTTTCAAGTTGATGTAATTGTAGGTTTAGATGCAGTTGTAGAAGCAAAACTCCCATGTACTCTTTTTTTTTTTTATTCTTATGTTAATCCCCATACAATACATCATTAGTTTAAATGAAGTGTTCCATGATTCATTGTTTGTGCATAACACCCAGTGCTCCATGCAGAATGTGCCCTCCTCAATACCCATCACCAGGGTAACCCATCC
>NW_027966965.1:0-208 GCF_054177405.1 Leptonychotes weddellii
CTTGTGTGTTTACACACATCTCACACCCAGGTAGTGGGTGTTGGTGCTAACAAGGTGAGAAGTGGAGAACATGAAATTGACTTGACTCAAAATCCCTCTCAATTGCAATAACAATGTTATAAAACTAACTTGATCACTTTACTACACAATTTTACTTTTAAAGATTTATTTATTTATTTATTTATTTATTTATTTATTTATTTATTTA
>NW_027966966.1:0-208 GCF_054177405.1 Leptonychotes weddellii
GCCCGATGTGGGGCTTGATCCCAGGACCCTGGGATCATGACCCGAGCCAAAGGCAGACGCTTAACCATCTGAGCCACCCAGGCGCCCCAGGAAAGCTTTTGCTGTACACTGTGCAGCATGTGCGTAATATAAGCTACAGTTGGCAGCTAGACTGCCCCAGGCCAAGACAAAAGAGAACTATTATGTATATAATATGTAACATGAATCA
>NW_027966967.1:0-208 GCF_054177405.1 Leptonychotes weddellii
CATTATCCATTGCTTCTTCTTGAGTGGTTTTTTCTTTTGGTTTCAAAGAAAATAAAATGCCATGAACAAGTGGGATGTAGTCCATAAATGCAAGGTTGGTTCAATATTAGGAAATTGATTAATATTTTATACAACATTATTAAATAGAACATGACATGATTATTTTTCTAGATGTTGAAAAATGTTTCACAGAATTCAACATCCATTC
>NW_027966968.1:0-208 GCF_054177405.1 Leptonychotes weddellii
GGGCGCCTGGGTGGCTCAGTTGGTTAAGCGACTGCCTTCGGCTCAGGTCATGATCCTGGAGTCCCGGGATCGAGTCCCGCATCGGGCTCCCTGCTCGGCAGGGAGTCTGCTTCTCCCTCTGACCCTCCCCCCTCTCATGTGCTCTCTCTCATTCTCTCTCTCTCTCAAATAAATAAATAAAATCTTTAAAAAAAAAAAAAAAAGAAAA
>NW_027966969.1:0-208 GCF_054177405.1 Leptonychotes weddellii
GGCGCCTGGGTGGCTCAGTTGGTTAAGCGACTGCCTTCGGCTCAGGTCATGATCCTGGAGTCCCGGGATCGAGTCCCGCATCGGGCTCCCTGCTCGGCAGGGGGTCTGCTTCTCCCTCTGACCCTCCCCCCTCTCATGTGCTCTCTGTCTCTGTCATTCTCTCTGTCTCAAATGAATAAATAAAATCTTTAAAAAAAAAAAAAAAAAA
>NW_027966970.1:0-1145 GCF_054177405.1 Leptonychotes weddellii
CAGGCGCCCCTATTCTTTTTACCTTAAATATAAAATCACAGATGGATTTAGAGTAAAAGAAAGGGAAAATACATACAATGCAAATACTAAGTAAAAGAAAGAAAGCTGGTGTGGCCATATTAATATCAGACAAAGTAGACTTTAGAGAGAAGTATTACAAGATTAAGAGGAACATTTCATAATTTAAAATGATGAGCAACATATAATAATCTTAAACTTGCATGCACCTAATAATGTATCTTAAAAGCATAAAGCAAAAGTGGACAGAACTAAAAGAAGAAGGAGACAAATTCACAATCATAATTGGATATTTTAACATGCTTCGTGCAGTAACTGATAGGACAAGCAAAAAAGGTAGGAAAAAATATAGGTTTGACTAATGCAATTAATCAACTTGAACTAATCGACACATATAGACAACTACATCGAACAACTGCAAAATACACATTTTTTCCCCAAGTGTATATAGCCCTTTAAAGGTAGCTTCTGCTTTCCAGTTTCACAAGTAAGGAACTTGGAAGTCACCACTCCATCTTAACACCGAATAAAAAGCTG
The DNA here is from genome assembly GCF_054177405.1 of Leptonychotes weddellii. Lineage (NCBI taxonomy): Eukaryota > Metazoa > Chordata > Mammalia > Carnivora > Phocidae > Leptonychotes > Leptonychotes weddellii. Next base: position 556 of record NW_027966970.1, read on the forward strand.
CACAGACTGAAAAGCCAACAACTCTACTGGGATCCTTAAGAGAGGTGAGGACACAGGTCCAACCCCTGCCCCCACGATCCGAGAGACTGACCAGCGAATACAGAGAATAGCTTACCCGGGCTGACTCGTGGGCAGAAACCGTTGTGGGGACCAATGCCGGGCCCGGGAACAGCAGAACTCTCATTGATGAATTGCTGGAGGCTCGGCGTGGACAATTCTGAGAGTTAAAAACCCCGGGAGAACCCAGTCCTTGGAGAACCTCACAATTTTACGAGATTTACCTCCAGGAGCTCAAGCTGGTTCCCAGAGTAAATATTAGAGAAAAACCCACTTGTGCTTCTGGCAGCAAGAGGAGGAAAAGGACCATTTTGAAATTCGCCAGAGCACTCTGTTCTTTTTTTTTTTTTTTAAAGATTTTATTTATTTATTTGAGACAGAGAGAATGAGAGACAGAGAGCATGAGAGGGAGGAGGGTCAGAGGGAGAAGCAGACTCCCTGCCGAGCAGGGAGCCCGATGTGGGACTCGATCCCGGGACTCCAGGATCATGACCTGAGCCGAAGGCAGTCGCTTAACCAACTGAGCCACCCAG
>NW_027966971.1:0-208 GCF_054177405.1 Leptonychotes weddellii
GCTGTACCGTGAACTGAAGTGTTTTCAGCAAAAGGATGATTCTTTTATTTGTTCATTCATCAGTGTTTTACTAGGTATCTCCTCTGTGCCAGGAACCCAGGGTGCTGAGTCTAATACACAGAGTAGAGGCTCCGACTGTCTGATGGGGGAGGTCATCATCTAGAGACACGTAGCACACTGTGTCTGCAAGTTCCACATGGAGAGACCA
>NW_027966972.1:0-208 GCF_054177405.1 Leptonychotes weddellii
GGTGCCCCACATTAAAATTTTTAATGATCTCATGGGAAATTGGAATCTTTATGATAATTACTGCATATCCAAGAACCAAACAAACTGCTTAGTTTGGGTAGCCTTGTTTTTGTGATTATACTGTAGCTAGAAGATACTAGAAAATGTTTTGTTTCTCAAATCCCAAAACCCACACCTGGTGAAGTTCTAACTTTTGTACCATAAAAAC
>NW_027966973.1:0-208 GCF_054177405.1 Leptonychotes weddellii
CCCCCCCACCCCCCGCCCCGACCGTGCGCCCGAGTCACTGCCCACTCTCCCGCAGCTGGCCACCCTTCTTCCCACACAGCCCCAGTGTTCCCCCAGGACCCACGCTCTAGCCCTGCTGGCTTCTGGTGCTCTGAGGCTCTGCCACCGGATCTGCAGACTGGATGGGCTCTGAGGACTTCAGAGCCAGCCCCCTGCCTCCACACCCCAC
>NW_027966974.1:0-208 GCF_054177405.1 Leptonychotes weddellii
CCATCTCAGCTTTCAAGCCAAGGCAATTCACTTCCTAGGCAGTCCCTGATCCATAACTGAGCAAGGTGGAGGTACTGGGCCTGGTCATTTCTGCCCAACATATGACTCAATTTTGAAGGTACTGTGTACTGAAGCTCCACTCATTGCTCTGGGTTGGCCATGACTTTTTCAGGTCTGCATTGATGTCTGAAATGTTTCTATAGTCATC
>NW_027966975.1:0-208 GCF_054177405.1 Leptonychotes weddellii
GAACAGAGTGGTTCCGACTTGGAAACCAGACCTGGTCCGGGAACAGAGTGGTTCCGTTTGGAAACCAGAGTGGGTCCGGGAACAGAGTGGTTCCGATTCGGAAACCAGACCGGGTCGGGTTGGACTGGGTCTGAAGCCGGCCAGAGTTGGACTAGATCCGAATGAGAAACCTGACCGGGCCCAGGAGCAGAGTGGTTCCGTTTGGAAA
>NW_027966976.1:0-208 GCF_054177405.1 Leptonychotes weddellii
GAGCAAATATACATATAATTCTTTCTGGAAATAGTATTGTGTCTTCTTACTTTATTTTATTTAATTGTTTTGTTATGATTATTTTTCCCATATATACGCACATTTGAATAATTCTTTTTTTTTCTTTTCTTTTTTTTTTAATTTTTTTTTTATTCTTATGTTAATCCCCATACATTACATCATTAGTTCTAGATGAAGTTTTCCATGA
>NW_027966977.1:0-208 GCF_054177405.1 Leptonychotes weddellii
AAGGGGCGCCTGGGTGGCTCAGACAGTTAAGCATCTGCCTTCGGCTCAGGTGATGATCCCAGGGTCCTGGGATTGAGTCCTGCATGGGGCTCCCTGCTCCGTGGGGAGCTTGCTTCGCCCTCTCCCTCTGCTTCTGCCTCTCTCTCTCTCTCCCCCTGTCTCTCATGAATAAATAAATAAAATCTTAAAAAAAAAAAAAAGAAAGAAA
>NW_027966978.1:0-208 GCF_054177405.1 Leptonychotes weddellii
AAATGGTTCACTATAATTAATAACTTATGCAATTAAAATATATGGTTTTTACTATATATTTTTAAATTTTTTTATTGTTATGTTAAACCCCATACATTAAATCATTAGTTTTAGATGTAGTGTTCCATGATTCATTGTTTGTGCATAACACCCAGTGCTCCATGCAGAATGTGCCCTCCTCAATACCCACCACCAGGCTCCCCCCTCC
>NW_027966979.1:0-208 GCF_054177405.1 Leptonychotes weddellii
AGCAGGCTTCCCGCATCGCATCGGGCTCCCTGCTCAGCGGGAAGCCTGCTTCTCCCTCTCCCACTCCCCCTGCTTGTGTTCCCTCTCTCGCTGTCTCTCTCTCTCAAAATAAATAAAATCTTTAAAAAAAAAAAAAAAAGATTTTATTTATTTATTTGACAAAGAGAGACACAGAGAGAGAGGGAACATAAGCAGGGGGGAGTGGGAG
>NW_027966980.1:0-208 GCF_054177405.1 Leptonychotes weddellii
AAATATAGCTGAATGTTATATCTGAATGTACTATAGGGGAGTATGGTGGAAATGACCCTGCTGGGGATGAAGCCTATTATCTTATATCATGACAGTTGCAAATATAGTAAACAATACATTCGTTATTATTACCAGATTTGAACCAAAGTAAATCTCTATTGTTGCATAGTAAAACCATGCAGAAGAAATCAACCATGCTGGCTCTGGT
>NW_027966981.1:0-1145 GCF_054177405.1 Leptonychotes weddellii
CCATCAGTGAAAGTATTAACAAAGTACAAAAGGCAAATAATATCTTACTACTCTTATGAACATAATTTTAATCCTGAAGACCCTTAAAGGAGTCTTAGGGACACACTGGGATCTGCTGACTACATTTTCCAGCCCTGATCCACTGACAAGATTAATAGGCAGAAGCTTTCCTTCCACCCATTAAAATAATGCCTATGGCCTCCATATGATGAACTTTCACTACTAATACCCTCTTAACACTTTTACTCCCAATAGTTTGGTTCTACACCCAGCAGTGTGCCCTGGGTAAATTCCCTAATCAACATCTACATATTATCTGTTATTATTCTACAAATTAATGAAATATTATAAAAGCCAGTGAAATATGAGTGCAAAAGAAAAGAACTGATACTACAATCTAAGTTCCACAAAGGGAAGTATTATTATTGTTGAATTTACTACTGTATCCCCAGCACCTTGAACAGTTTCTGACACATGGGAGATATTTACTAAATGTTTATTGAAAAACTGATTTGTTGTTTCTATGAAAATAAGGTGAATCTCTTGGATGCCTTCACAAATTTTAGAAGCCAAATTAAGTGCTGGGAAGGCAAGAGTAAAAGATAAGGAAAGAAGTGAGAAAACCTAAGAGTCTGTATTCTCACTGCTTTATGTTCTTGCTCTAAAGATATGGAAATTAGAGCAATACTGGGTCATAGGGTAGCTCTATTTTTAAATTTTTGAGGAACCTCCACACTGTTTTCCAAAGTGGCTGTACCAACTTGCATTCCCACCAACAGGGTAAGAGGGTTCCCCTTTCTCCACAACCTCTCCAACATTTGTTGTTTCTTTCCCTGTCCATTTTGGCCATTCTAACTGGTGTAAGGTGGAATATCTCAATGTGGTTTTGATTTGAATTTCCCTGATGGCTAATGACGATGAATATTTTTTCATGTGTCTGTTAGCCATTTGTATGTCTTCTTCAGAGAAGTGTCTTTTCATTTCTTCTGCCCACTTTTTGACTTGATTATTTGTTTTTTGGGTGTTGAGTTTGAGAAGTTCTTTATTGATCTTGGATACCAGCCCTTTATCTGTAGTGTCATTTCCAAAGATCTTCTCCCATTCTGTGGGTTGCCTCTTTGTTTTGTTGACTGTTTCCTTTGCTG
>NW_027966982.1:0-208 GCF_054177405.1 Leptonychotes weddellii
CCTGGGGGGGGGTGTTGAGGAGGGCACGTTCTGCATGGAGCACTGGGTGTTGTGCACGAACAATGAATCATGGAACACTTCATCTAGAACTAATGATGTAATGTATGGAGATTAACATAAGAATAAAAAAAAATAAATAAAAAATAAAAAAAAAATATTAGAGCTTTTCATCTTAATTTGGGGCAAGAAAAGAATGGCCACCACCATC
>NW_027966983.1:0-208 GCF_054177405.1 Leptonychotes weddellii
AGGCAATATAGCTTTTGCCTGGCCCTCTCGCTCTTTGGTGATGTAGCTCATGAGGCCTGAGGATTTAAGACACCTGGCTACTCTGATGCAGATGCTGCCATGCTGGGGACACCACAGACAGAGACAAAGACAGAGATGGAGACAGATACCAGAGGAGTCCAAGCGTTCCAGCATCTTGGTGTATGTGAGTCTTCTTAGCTCAGGCACC
>NW_027966984.1:0-208 GCF_054177405.1 Leptonychotes weddellii
AAACTGCTAAGTGGGGACAGACAGGGAGCGAATAAAAGAGGCTCCTGCCTTGTCCTGTGTGCTGTCCAGGCACACTGGAGTTGCAGCTCGGTATCTTAACTTTGAAGGACTTTCTATGTGCAAAGTAAATAAAAGGAACTTCCACAGACCGGGAATAAAATCCCCACCCTTGAGGCACCTGGGTGGCTCAGTCGCTTGGGTGTCCAAC
>NW_027966985.1:0-208 GCF_054177405.1 Leptonychotes weddellii
CAAAAAACATGCAAGAACTGGGATCTTTATAATGTTCCAAAAGTCCTGTTACAGTGGAGGAGTGAAATACACATGGGTCGTGGGCGTCAAAACTAAAGTTGTGATTCCACTGTTCAATTCGGGCATGCAGGGATCTGTTGTAGCGACGGAAGCTCACAGAGAAGAGGTAGTCCTCTTGCGCAGAGTCCCTGAGCAAGAACGTGCCTTC
>NW_027966986.1:0-208 GCF_054177405.1 Leptonychotes weddellii
ACAGGCCAATGGAAAAATGGGCAGAAGGAATGGGAGCAACTAGGAACCTTGGCCATAACACTCCCGGCATGAACTTGGATGCACTCTCCTCTTTGTCATGACCCTGGAGGTCACATGTGAAAATAGTGGCTTCACTAGATGTGAGGAGACTGGATGTCTGAGGTATGCCACTCAGAGGAGAGCCCAAATGAGCAGTGCAACCTCCATC
>NW_027966987.1:0-208 GCF_054177405.1 Leptonychotes weddellii
AAAACTAAGGATGTAATGTATGGTGATTAACATAACATAATAAAAAAAATAACTTCTTATTTTATTATGGTTATAATATACCATCTAAAAGCATTTTTATAACTATGTTGTACAGAATATCAAGATTCCATGAAGCATCTCTCAAGGTGCCCTTGAAAGAATATATGCTCTGGTAAGAGTGTAAGGAAAACCTCTTCTCGTATTTCCA
>NW_027966988.1:0-208 GCF_054177405.1 Leptonychotes weddellii
GAGGGAGCCTCTTACTATCATCTTTTTAAGAAGAGGTGGAATCATGACTGTCATACATATATAAAAATGAACATGTGTTGGCAGCAACCTCTTTGACCTCAGCCGAAGCAACTTCTTTCTAGAAACATCGCCAAAGGCAAGGGAAGCAAGGGCAAAAATGAACTATTGGGACTTCATCAAGATAAAAAGCTTTTGCAAAGCAAAGGAA
>NW_027966989.1:0-208 GCF_054177405.1 Leptonychotes weddellii
AAAACTAAGGATGTAATGTATGGTGATTAACATAACATAATAAAAAAAATAACTTCTTATTTTATTATGGTTATAATATACCATCTAAAAGCATTTTTATAACTATGTTGTACAGAATATCAAGATTCCATGAAGCATCTCTCAAGGTGCCCTTGAAAGAATATATGCTCTGGTAAGAGTGTAAGGAAAACCTCTTCTCTCCTCGTAT
>NW_027966990.1:0-208 GCF_054177405.1 Leptonychotes weddellii
GGAGATTGGGAGGCCGCCATTTTCACTCTCCGCCTCCAAAGCTGTACGGAAAGCTTGCAGGGAACAAACGCTCCTGAGAGCAAACCCAAGCAGATAACTTAGCCTGGACCAGGCAAGGGCGGGGCAATTCCGCCTCCAGCAAAGACATTTGGGAACTATGGCAACAGGCCCCTCCCCCAGGAGATCAGCAAGAACAGCCAGCCAAGAC
>NW_027966991.1:0-208 GCF_054177405.1 Leptonychotes weddellii
ATGAGAGATGATGGACTCTGAAAAACAAACTGAGGGTTCTAGAGGGGAGGGGGGTGGGAGGATGGGTTGGCCTGGTGGTGGGTATTGAGGAGGGCACGTTCTGCATGGAGCACTGGGTGTTGTGCACGAACAATGAATCATGGAACACTTCATCTAGAACTAATGATGTAATGTATGGGGATTAACATAAGAATAAAAATAAATAAAT
>NW_027966992.1:0-3921 GCF_054177405.1 Leptonychotes weddellii
GTGAGCATCTGAGGAGGGGCTCAAACCCCGGTCTTCTCACTCCAGGTGCAGAAAGACTTGCTCCCCCTGCAAGCCTGCCACTGCATCCACCTGAAGCCTGCCTTCCCCTGTTAGCCATGGACAGAAGGAGGTCCCTGAGGTGGGCAGCAGTCGTTCAGACACAGCAACGGAGACATCACTCCCCATTCTCCTCATCTCCGTTGCTTTGTCTTCTACAGTTAAGCATCTGTTTCTTGGTTTGTCTCTGTCTCTCTCGCACTTTTTTCCCCTCTGCTCCATTTGTTTTGATTCTTAAAATCCACATATGAGTGCGGGGTGCCTGGGTGGCTCCGTGGGTTAAGCGACTGCCTTCGGCTCAGGTCATGATCCTGGAGTCCCTGGACTCCAAGGAAATGTTGTTTTAGGTTAAGGCCCATGCTAAAGAGTGTATTCTAACTTGACTACCTTGTTAATGACCCTGTCTCCAAGTATGCTCCCACCTGAGGTACCGAAGGTTAGGACAGCATCATATGAATTTGGTGGGACAGAATTCATCCCACATGAGATGAGATACCTGAGCTGTACATGGGCCCATGCAGCGCCTCTTCCATCATATTGATTATTTGGTGTCCCATCAGAAAACTAAGGGGACCTCATTCACCCTCTGTTTACTCAAGATGATTTCAATGTTGCTTAATTTTATTGTATGTTTTATTTTTTTTTTCTAGTTTCCCACCTCTCTGGTGGAAGAAGATACTCTGATTTCAATTCTTAGAACTCGATTAGAATTTCTTTTAGCAACCAATATTAGGTCAACTATTTAAGAATGGCATTTGTACTATTTAAAGAATTTGCAATTCCCCCACGAAGGATGACGTATTCAGCCAGCCAAAGAGACAAATCTGGATAATCTACAAAAATCAAAAAACTCTTCTTTAAACTATCAGAGGAGGGATAGGAAACCGCCCCCCCCCCGCCCCCAGAGAGACAGATTGCAAATTTTATTTAGCATCATCAGAACACGACAAGTTCATGAGAAAGATGGTAGGGAGGGAAGGATACTAGAGAGGGCTTTTCTGAGTAGCAAAGGTGTGAAGGTGTGCAATGCCTGCTCCAGTACTGGGTGGAAAGTCTGGTTTTGTGTTTTGTTTTGTTTTGTTTTGGTCCAATGTGGGTGATCTCTGATGAGCCATTAGAACTTTAGAGTTCACCTTAGGATCATTAGAGTAAGGATTTAGGATAGAGAGGTATCCTCATAAGGGTTATTATGTATTATTATCCTGAAATCTTTAAAAAATCTCATTAAGGATTTGAGAAAAAGGATGTTGGATGCAGGGAAATCAGGAACAATTGTCATAAAATCAGCTAAAAGCGAACGGCCCTTGGGAGGACCTCAAATTGCCATACACATAGAAACAAAATTTGGAAAGCCAAAGGCTCTTTGCAAACCATGCTCATTTTGAAAGGTAGTATTGTTGAGCAGTTTTGCATAAACAGCACTTCACTAAGTCACTGAAATTTTGTCATGCTCATTGCTGCTGTTTCAAAATCTCAACGTTTGTCCAAGTGACATACCAATGCTTTAGATACAGTTATATAGTTTTAAGTGAGAAATCATCTATGCGTGGGATTTTTTTGTACTTTATTTGGGCTTTGCCTCTCTATTCTCAGAAATCAAATAGAAGCATGAGTAAAACAAGGTTGAAAATGCACCACATAGACTCTAAAGGCTGGGAGTGTGAGGTGAGGGACCGATATAAAATCTAAGGCGAGAGAAAAAAGATGGATTTGATGTTGAAGACAGGGATAGAAAGTGAATACATCGGATTATTCACTTCTGAAGGTGACTGAGGGCAAAGGGCACTAGGTGAGCATCGTTATGTAACAGCGTACTTAATGGTAAAGATTACAGGAGGGAAATGGATTTGTTGTTTAGGGAACAAATTATAAGCCACAACCCTGGGAAAATAGTATTAATATGTCCAACGTCCCCTAATCAAACTTATTCAACATTATTTTTGTTATGGAATTCATGGAAAAGCAGAAGAGAGAACCCAAACTCGGTACAGAAATCGCTAAATCAAGAAGTTCAGGAAACAATTCCTACTCCAGGCTCCCTAGTAACTGGAGCTACCACTATAAGTAGCCCAGATTTATCTGATTCTATTCTTCCCAAGCCTGTAATCCTTTCTTGTGGAAATCACAAACTTTCAGGACTTGCAGATCAGCTTCATGAGGATGATGGAGGCTGCTAGTCAAGGCAACTCAAGCCTCAGTCAGCTGGGAGTTAGCCAATCAGGGATGTGGAGCCGCTGACTCACGGCATTGGGCCCAGCGTGCAGTCAGGTGTCTCAGGCTGAACCAGTAAGAGTCCTACTGGGTACTCAGCCTCTGCGATTGAGGGGGAATCTGGTATGATACTTTACCTGGTGTTTGTTTCTTTGTGTGACTAGTTGTATGCTTTTGACCATGAGGAGAAGGATATGAATCCAGGCCTGTGCGTGGACGTATCTCTCACCACTTCCATCAGGTCAGAGGAGAATTGTTCAAATTAATAGTAGTAAAATGATTTCCCTTGATGCCAACCATTTATTTTAACTCAAGGCATTTGAATGTTCAGGGATTTTTTTGTTGTTGTTTTACCTCTAGGCACATGGGCCTGAGCAAATACGAGCCATCACATTACACACTCGGCTTTGCATGAAGTGGTGCTTGAATGACTACAACCTTTGAGAAAAGTGGACTCTTTCCTACTGGGAAAAGGAGATGCCAAGGAAAATTCTACTCCCGGTCCTTAGTTCTGAGTGAGGGGTTAAAAAAATTTTCCCTGAGAATGTGCATTCACACGAGTGTCCTTGTGTAGCTCTGGGGTTCAGGTTAGCACTAGCAGCATGATGCCAACATTTCCTGGTCACAAACCCAGACACATGGCAAATACACATCTAATCCTTTCTGGAGGAGTAATCCTAACTGAGGTTGTTACAAGATTCCTGCAGATAAAGTCCTCCTATACAAGCACACAATCCAAAAATAAGCCACCCTTGTCAAAATCAAACAAGAAACCAAACTGGAAAGCTCCAAAGTACTATTACAAAATGCCAAATTTAAAAAATGGTTAACACATGTATATAAATAATTACAAGACATGTAAAATATGAGTAAGAAGTGGCTAGTTATCAAGAATGTGTTAAATGGTTTTCTAGTCTTGAAAATCATAACCACTAGGTTAAAAGATCCATGGAATTGTACACAACAAAGGAGACCTACTGGATAGAGAGAACGGCTGAACTAGAAGATGGGTGAAAGAAATAACACAGAACCCCTCATAGATGGATAAAGAGAAAGAATAGGATGAAGGTGAGGCAAAGAGGCTTAAGGAATGGAGTAAGTAGTTGTTAAGTGCATCTCACTGGCATTCCAGGAGGAGGAAATTGGGCAAATTTGGAAAATAATATTCAAAGACAAATGTCTGGTAATTTCCCCAGAATTTAGGGAAATCGTGAATTTCTAGATCCAGGAAGCACAGCTGGAGACTTCATAGTAAGGCTACGATGTAAGCATAGAGAGCACAATAGCAGACAAAAGGACACTGTGCCTGAAAACAGAATACCAGGTAGTGTGACAGCATACCTCTTTTTATCAAGAAAAGCACGTGCTGAGAGAAAATACCTGTCAACCTGCAGTCGCATACTTAGTCAAGGTATCATTTAATAATGAGGCTGTGATAGACATAAAGATGGACTGTCCAGAACCCCCCTCAACGAAGACTTTCTGCTTTGGCTACTTAGAGTGCAGTCAGCTGGAAGTCCTTAGCCATTACACCTTTCAGGCATTTCCTCAGCTGCAGAGAGCTGCCTGGCCCAAGCTCTGGGGCTTCCCCGAGGGCCACATTTTATGTCTGATTAAGGAGAGGCCATTAATATATGTCTGGTGCCATCCTCA
>NW_027966993.1:0-12366 GCF_054177405.1 Leptonychotes weddellii
TTTTTTTTTTTTTTCTGAGAGAGCAAAAGCATTCATGTACGTTGTGGGGGTGGGGGGTGAGGGCAGAGGGAGGGAGAGAATCTTAAGTAGGCTCCAGGTCCAGCACAGAGCCCAACGTGGGGCTCCATCTCAGGATCCTGAGATCATGATCTGAGCCAAAATCAAGGGTTGGACGGTTAACCAACTGAGCCACCCAGCTGCCCCTTTCCTTTCAGAGTCTTATCTAAAGAAACTACTTAATTCACATTGGCCTTTGATAATTGTACTAGGCTTTCAGTACTTACTGACAAATACATATTCTGCCATTTTATATTTATATGGAAAATATATCATGCTTTCTTGCTTCTGAAATTGGACATAAATACAGAGAAATCTTAGTTAAAAGTTGGTTTGTGTTTTAAAGCCCATAAAATATCATGAACTATTACCTTTAAAAAAAAATCAGTAAGCTCCTAGAAATTAAACATCCTATCTTAATAGCTTAATTTTCCTTGTATGCATACCCAGTGCTTCCTTTGATAGGTATGAATATCAGTTTACTGAGCATGGAAATAAACCTAAACCCATAGGATATTTTTAGGTTTATGTTTGAGGATACTGAAAACTTGTCATCATTGCTGTTCTTAGCCATTTAATTAAATTCATGCTGTATATGTTCAAGTTTTCTATCCATTGAATAATAGTTATATCTGTATGGCAGCTTAGACGTTTCAAACAAAATGATACATTATCTTAATGTGCTTGATCCAGATAATTGGAGAGGGTCATCCCCATATTAACCTCACTTTCAATTTCCTCATCTGCAAAATGAGACTGATTACAGTATAGAATCTACCCCATAGTGTAGCTTAAAGGGGTTAATCCACCTGAAACACTTTGAACCTTGTCCAGAACATATCAAGTGCTTAGTAAATAATGGTGTGGTTATCAATATTACTATGAAAGCTTCCAATAATCCCTTGACTCTACAAGGACAATCAATTATTTCTCCCACCTTCTAATTATCTTCATATTCACAATAAGCCTTTCTTCCCTTTGTACCCAGTATAAATTTTATGGGCAATCAGTAGAGTCACATTCTCAATTTCTTGGACCCTCTCTGGCTTCATTGTACCACAATTCTTATTAGATCCAACTTTCTGACTACTGCATACATTCTGCACCTGTGTAATTGAATGTAGATGAAAACACACACACACACACAAGCATTCTGATTTGTCTAACTTAAAAGTAATACTAGCAAATCTTTTTGTTTGTCTCCAAAATCCATTTTGTATATGGATATATCATAGAGCCTAGAACACTGCCAGGCTTATAATAGGCACCTTTAGTACCCATTGAATGAATGAATGAATGAATGAATGAATGAATGAATGAATCACTATAGAAAGGACATTGTTTTTTAAAATGGACAAGGAACTGGAAAATAAAGCAGAAAGTCTTGTTTCTTTAGTAATTAGGAGAGGCAGGGCTGAGGTTAGCAATGGGTAAAATGAGTGATAACAGATTTTTTCCCACCCAGGAGAAGAACTTTGAGTAATAATGACCCAACAGAGAGAGACCAAGCTCTAAGGGGTTTTGAAATTAATCAGTGTCTTAGATGGACAATCTTGGAAATACCCTGTAACTTAATTAGGGAAACTATTATTGTTATCTTTCTCTTGATAGTGAAACCTGAAGAGAGAAAGGGAAATGAAGTAATCTGAGAGGCTTGATTCTCAACAGCAGTGATTGAGGCAGTGAAAACTATGCAGGAAGCCTGAGCCTGGAGTTTCCCAAATTTGACCTCAGGACACACTAGAAGCAATGAAGGGAAGACTGAGTATTCTCATGATGGCCAAATCATGTAAAATAGAGCATTGGAACATAAGCAAGCAGCAGAAAGCCTTGGATTTAACTATGACAGTATTTAATTGTGTCACAAGCATTAATTATTTTGAGCTTAAGGGTTTGGTTTGGGTTTTTTGTTTTTGTTTTTTTCTTACAAAAGGTTTTATATGAATTTAAGCACATTTGTTCTCAATTTCTTTCAACACTTCCTACATGCTTATTTTGGAATTGGAGTTTTCAGTCTCAGGCCTCTGTTTTTTGTGCAAAGACTCCTATAAAATAACAAATTATAGGACCAACAAAGAAAACAAAACTGCTCTGGATTTCTGTGGTTTTCTGTAAAACCTTAATCATATCCATTTTACAAAAGTTAGCACTTATTTTACAAGTGTTCTATGGGACATTTAAGCTATCTCATTTATGAGTTAATTTTTAATATATACTTCTACAGAAAAGATGAGATGGGAGAAAACAACTATAATAGCTTCTTCCAAGGAGAAGAATATCACACAGGTGGATAAGCTAGAAACAAAAATATTAACTGTATCATCCAGGGTTTTTAATAAAAGAACTAAAAGACAAAAGATAGTCTGTGTAGTTGATAAAGAAGAGAAATTTACCAAATGAAATGACTTGACTCTTAGCACAAGTGAGCCAGACTCCAGTGCTCTGAAGCAGGGACAATGCACAACCACTCCAAGGGGATTGTTCTGGTGAACCCTCGTCTGTCTCCACTGCCCAGTGCTTATGACAATAAGCCCAACCACAAGAATCTGCACTCCTGGCATCTTCAACAAATGAAATGAATCTGCTACCACATTTGTCAGAAGATTAGTTCTCCCAAGCTTGGTCCCTTCTCGTCTTCTGATTGATAGAACCTAAGTTACACGCCTAAGCTATTTAATAAAATCACACAGACTAAACAAACAAAAATTCTAATGATTTCTAAGGTCCTCTCCAGATCTAAAAACCCAGTATCACTAAAATCATGCCCCTGGTAAATAGTGACACATATTCAAAATTTGGGATCCCAAATTAACTATTTTTATCACTGCATTGATTTTTTTCTTTATTTTATTTAAATTCAATTAGCCAACATATAGTACATCATTAGTTTCAGATGTAGTTTTGTTATCAGTTGCCTATAACACCCAGTACTCATCACATCATGTGCCCTCCTTAATGCCCATCACCCAATTACCCCATCCCCTCCAGCAACCCTCAGTTTGTTTCCTAGAGTTAGGAGTCTCTCATGGTTTTTCTCTCCCTGATGACTTCCCATTCAGTTTTACCTCCCTTTCCCCATGATCCTCTGCACTGTTTCTTATATTCCACATGAGTGAAACCATATGTTATTATCTTTCTCTGATTGACTTATTTCGCTCAGCATAATACCTGCCAGTTCCATCCCCGTTGATATAAATGGTAAGTATTCATCCTTTCTGATGGCTGAGTAGTATTCCATTGTATGTATGTATGGTGTATATATATATATACCACATCTTCTTTATCCATCCATCTAGCAATGGACATCTCAGCTCTTTCCACAGTTTGGCTATTGTGGATGTTGCTATGAATATTGGGGTACAGTTGCCCCTTTGGATCAATACATTTGTATCTTTGGGGTAAATATCTAGTAGTGCAATTGCTGGGTCATGGGGTAGCTCTATTTTTAACTTCTTGAGGAGCCTCAATACCATTTTCCAGAGTGGCTGTACCAGCTTGCATTCCCATCAACAATATAAGAGGGTTCCCCTTTCTCTGCATCCTTGCCAACATTTGTTGTTTCCTGTCTTGTTAATTTTAACCATTCTGACTGGTGTGAGGTGGTATCTCATTGAGGTTTTGATTTGTATTTCCCTGATGCTAAGTGATGTGCAGCATTTTTTCATGTGTCTATTGGTCATTTCTATGTATTATTTATATATGTATATATATATTGCTGTTACCTCATCACTCTCAATTTTGTCCTCTTCTACCACATATCTATGGAGACAACCATTGCCAATCTGGTGGGTTTCTTTCTAGATTTCATTCTCAATTCTCTTAAGATCTGAGCAATTGAGCTAGTAATTAATTTTATGGCTAATTGATTAGACACATTGATTTCCAATAACAATTTTATACCAAGAGACTTTTGAAAAATAGATTTTCTAAAAACAGATATTGACTAATGAGTATTGCATTTAATAAATTATGAGAGTTTTAAAAAGCACGATATCCCACAATCTCATTTTGGCAAAAGAAAAAAACTTGAGAGTCTTCTGAAACTCAAGAAAACCATTCTATTTGTAAAATGCTTTAATTTACCATTATGTTTAATATCAAATCTATATTTTCAGGTAGTCATTTATATAATTAAATTTGCAGATAATAAATATTGACACCATAACACAGCACCAATTTAACATATTTACAGACTATTTTAAAGGCACTTCTATAAGGTGATCTTCAGTAAATCATGTCTACAGAAAGCACTGTCTTCATTACAGAATGTTAGTAGAAAGTACCATGTTTTACTCTTATTGTGTCATATTCCATAGGTCACTACCCTGACCATAGATAATAGGAATTGAAAATGATTAATTGTAGGCCTGAATATAAATCATTTAGTAATATATAGCCATGTGTATTCTGTATAACTAATAAAATGTGGTGGATCTATAGTCAAACTGCTGGGCTGAGACCCTAGCTTCACCACATAATAGCTGTATGATCTGTGGCAAATTATTTATTATCTGCTTCAGTTCCCTCATTGTTAATGTTTTTCTTTTTCTCATTGTTGATTTTTTTTTAATTTTTTTATTGTTATGTTAATCCCCATACATTACATCATTAGGTTTAGATGTAGTGCTCCATGATTCATTGTTTGTGCATAACACCCAGTGCTCCATGCAGAACGTGCTCTCATTGTTGATTTTTAAATGATCATGAAAGTAAGAGAACCTAAGTCATGGAACTGTTGTGAAATTAAATGAGTCAATTCACATAAAGTGCCTACAGAGTCTTTGGTATATACTAACAGCTCAATAAATGTCATTTATTATTGTTGTTGTTGTTGTTGTTTTAAAGATTTTATTTGAGAGAGAGAGAGCACATGTGGGGGTGGGGGTGGAGGAGCAGTGGGAGAGGCAGAGGCAGAGGCAGATTCCCCGCTGACCTGGGAGCCCAACAAGGCTGGATTCCAGGACCCTAAGATCAGGACCTCTGCTGAAGGCAGACGCTTAACCGATGGAGCCACCCAGATGCCTCTATTGTTGCTATTTCTATTATTACCCCATTATTATTACTGTTATTTTAAGCAGGTTTCTATGAATGAAAAAATCACCTTCACAAACTCACACATATAATGAGTGAAACTTTGATTTGAATATCTATAATTAGGTACAGTGTTCTAGTGTCCAAAGGTTTACATTACAACTACTTAAAACTTTCTGGTATGTATTTGTGGCCTTTAAACCAAAAATAGCTGCAAATTAACAGTCCATGTTATTTTCTAAGAATCTTATCACACTCCTCTGAACTTAAGCTCGTATCCAAAACTCCAGGGTAGGGGGAAACACCATTCCTTTAAGCATGCTGAGAACCATTTATTAAAATTAATATATTAAAAGAATGGAAATTCAAAGACATGTGTTTTGTAATTGATATATTATAGTAAAATATTTACAAAATTTCAGTCTCTCAAAATTTCTCAAGGACTATTCTAGAATGTTGGCACTAGCCCTGTAGGATGGGTCTTTCCCTGTAAAAAACTGATTGACTTGTCCCATGGGACAAGAATGATGTCTTTCTTGTCTACCACCTTATTCCCAGTGTTTGATTCAATGCCTTCAAATTATATGAACACAATATTATTTTTTAATAAATAAATGAGCTCTCACTGCTGTCATCGCCCACTGCTTTCCCCATGTAGATTGGTCCTTTGTCTTTTAACCAGGGTTTGCTGACTGCAGTGTCTGAAAAAGACAGGCCCAGCATCCAACTATACTTTCCAACTCTGCAATTACTGACTGAAATCAGAAAGGAAACCTACCCAAAGACAGTCAGTTTGAGCTGATTCTTTGTCTTAATCAGATTTTCTATCCTAAGAAATTTAATTAGGAGAACCAGAGACTATAAACAGTGCATGGAGAGCCCTACACCTAAAACATTAGGATGCCCAGGGAGGGGCTAGAGGGGAGCCATCCCCACCAGCTATGGGAAGAAGGAACCCAGAAAGCTTGTAAGAGTGAAAGAGAATGAAGCAAATATACAAGAGAGAAGCCAAGAGGCATCAAAAAGGTAGAGACAGTGTCTTCTGAGGGATATAGAGAGGAGTCTTGATTATTGACTTTTCCAGTTCACTTCCCGAGAAACATGGTAACTTCACTTTCTGTCCTGGAGTAGTCTCGTGTTTTGATAGAGAATCAAGAGTACCAAGTTGAAATATGCTTCACACTGCAAAGTTTTGATAAGACACTGGGTGTCATTCTGGCTGTAAATCCAAACAAAATCCATAGCCATTTCTGCTATTTTTAATACCACACTGACTTATCCTTACAGGAGACGGGGAAGAGCAACTAAGTATGTCAGTGCCATTTCACTTTATACACTCATTTCGTTCTATTTTGTTCCACTTCATATTTCGTTCCATTTCCTTACTGACCCACTTCTTATTATATCTCTTTTTCTGAGCCCCTTCCTAGTTTCCCACAGACCCAGTAAATCCTCTAGCTAAAATTGAACACCTGGTAAAATGAATACATTCTGCCTCTTGGAAACTGCCTTCCATTAATTTTCCTTTTTTTTCTAATTAGATATATTATTTTCATAAGACTTGCTAGTGGGGGAAGGGCTGGGGTGATCCATGCTGAGTAGAAAGGTTCCTACTTTCTAAACTGCTATTTATAATTTTCAATATCTTCCTTATCCATATTTGATATTTGATCATTTGTGCACCACTTCTGGAAAGCTACTTTATACTGACCTAATACTTGCTCAATTTATTTTTTCTTCAGTTTATTTTTTCAAGCAGATTTTCTTGCTTACAACATAATTCATTATATTTATAACTCTCCATTTCACCAAATTAGTCACCAGCTTGGCAGTATTATTATATTGAATGGACATAATATTCTCTCATCTAAGCCTTTATTTAATACAACACATAAGACAATACAAGCACCAATCCTGCTTACTGCCCTTTAGTTACTCCCTTTTATTTAAATTATTTAGAACAGTCTTTTTTATTTCGTTTTTCTGTCACTCTCTTCTGCTTTCACCTCAGAGCTCTTTGATCTGAGCCATCTTTCTACAATGTTTTGATCAACATTGTGATATAAAACCTTTAGGCTCACGAAGATGAAATCATAGTACTTTTTGCTCCTTGTCCCTTACTATCTAGGGCAATCACTGTCATAGGAAAAAAAAAATCCAGTTTAAGTTGACAGAACTTGTCAGCTTGGATGAATTATTGCAATAATATGTCACATATTGCCAAGGTTAAAAAGCTGCTTTTACCCTGTTCAGCTTCCCTCTTCCTCAGGAGGCTCTACATTTGCCCTTTTTCAGTCTTTAGGAATGACCCTTATTATTAGTAAATTCTCAGAAGTAATGGATGTGCTCTTTGCTGTCTACAACCAATTCCTTAAGTGCGCCAAGACAATGGCCATTGCGAAATAGGTGGGATGGTGTGAAGGTTGCTTTAGCAAATGAAACGTTTTCCAACACACGCATGTTACTGTCTTGGCGCACTTAAGGAATTGGTTTATAGTGATTTTTTAAAAAGTCTTTTGCAAGTTATCTGGCAAGAACTTCCCCTTTTCACAGTTCTTAGTTCTCTTTGAAATATTTCACTTAGCTTATCTCTGTGATTAAAGACTTTTGTATATTCTTTTATTCCTTATGTAAACCTCATCCCACTTTGTGTGCCTACGCAGCTGTTCAGAGATTGCATTAAACCTCCGAGAGCAGAAGATGTCAAGTTTCTCTCATAAATAATGTTGAATAAGAAATCAAGGTATTTAAATGGTACACACACTCGCTTTTCCAGATGTTACCTTTTCTTACCTCCAATGAATCTCTGTTTACCATGGGCAAATACTATGTGCTACCAACTACATTCTCTCACCTTGACAGTCAGCTGCACATTTGGAAAAAAATCATAGAACTAGAAATTTCTTAATTATCCTAGTTAGTTGATGTCTCTGCCCCCAAATTATCATGGACTTAAATTATTGCACGTATGCAAGAAGTTTGCTCTTAAAAAGAGATTTAAAAGGAGGAGGAAACCCAATCATCTCTCCCGTCAAAGTAATCTACTGAACCATTATTTGTGAGTTTATGAAGTTCCTCCCAACATACAGCCAAATGCTGTGGAAGCCCCTTTTAAACGTCAAAAATGGATCCTCTAAAAATTGTGTGTGTGTTTTTAAATAAAATACAATGTGCAGAATACTGACAAAGTGGAAATATATTGTTGAAGAATGCTATCAAAAATGGCTTTTTTAATTTCAATATGTTATAGTGAAAAATGCCCTGCAACAAAGCAAAGACATATAATTTGTCTTGTAACTATTCCCTTGCCCATTTGCTTGGCTAAATCTAGGATGGGTCAGGAATAAAATGTACATTTTGATTTATTTTATGTCCTTACATATTTAAGATGAAGTCTAGTGAAAAGTGTAGACTACTGACAATATTTTTAATGGCAGACAATTTCTACTTAATATATATTTTGCTCTTTAAATTTATGTATAAAATTTCTATAACCTTGCTCCTAATATTTGGGTTAGCAATATTGATAACATGCTCTTTACACAGGCAATGCATTATTCATTAAAAGCACATATATAGGAAGTCTCTGTTATAGTACTACAAAAACTTGGGTATAAAGGGTCTATAAAGTAGACATTTAAAAGACTTAATCTTCCTCATATTTTATTAAGGAAGTCGTACACATTTATGAGTGAAATATTTCAGAATTCAGAACAAACTTAAGGATATGTATTAAGTATACCTTAAGTATGTGTGAGAATGATTCTTGGTAGGGGTTTTTGATTTTTGTTTTTGTTTTTTTTCTCTATAGTCTCAAATCCTCCCTCAAGTGGGTTGTTCTAAAGTCTGGATTGAGAGAGAGGTATTAGGAAACCTAATTATAGTCATCAACCTATCTGAGTTATTCAATCTAGCTTGAATGATTTTGATCATTAGTCTTTGATCCTTAAATCTAAGTCCCAAATGTCTCTAAAAACAAGAGAGGAACAAGACATAAGATTATCACTCTAACCACCCCCCCCCCATTTATGTGATTTACGATATTTGGAGACATCACATACCAGAAGAACTGAAATCAGAAATGGCTAAAAGAGACTGACTCTATGAAGTATATGGTAGGAATGGGGTGGGGGGTGCAGAGATACTTTTTATTTTGTGCCATTCTGTTCTCCTATTCAGTTGTTTTATCACATGCATCTGTTGTTTTAATGCAAATAATGTCAAAAAAGTGACTATACCCTGAAGGCACATGTCCAACAATATGAAAATACAAGTCAAAAAGTTATCTATAAAGACACTGTTTATAGTTTCAAGATATCAGAAACTATCTTCCTAATCTAAAAGGAAAGTGGTTAAACTACACAATGGCATACCGTGCACTTATATAAAAGAATCAAGAGCTCTGTGACTTTATGTGGAGTAGTTTACAGGATAAATTACTCAGTGAGAAAAGCCATGTGCAAGAAAATTCTACATGCCATTTTTTTGTGTAAGAAGAAAGGAAAAATCAGAAAATATAGGTACCTGCTCACTTAGGCACAAAACAATTAAAGAGAGGGCAAATCAGAAACTACTGATAGTGGTTACCATCAAGGGTGGGGAGGGAATAGGGTGGAAAGAATGGAAGGAATTGGTAGAGAATAACACATTTCTGACAATAGCTTCTTATATAGTTCTAACTTTCAGAACTATGTAAATGTTTCAGATACTAAAAAAAAATTAAGAGGAGGAATTCTGAAATAAAAAATAAAAACAAATAAACTGAAGCCATATTTTAAATTAATACTATAATCACTCTAAGGGAGTAGTAGGGAGAGGGAGTGAGAGAGGAGTAACCCTGGCAACT
The DNA here is from genome assembly GCF_054177405.1 of Leptonychotes weddellii. Taxonomy (NCBI): domain Eukaryota; kingdom Metazoa; phylum Chordata; class Mammalia; order Carnivora; family Phocidae; genus Leptonychotes; species Leptonychotes weddellii. The sequence continues at coordinate 9,935 of NW_027966993.1, forward strand.
TTTGAACATAGTATTTAGACAATGTATCCACAGGATAAAGTAAAAAATAATAATAATATAATAACTCTAACCAAATGGTTAACTCTAGTTAGGAGGCTAATTTTTCATGGACACATGGGCCAGCAATTCAAAAATTATTGTGTACTCTAGTGGCAAAAAATTAGGTAAATATCCAAAAAATTGGATAACTGGAGGCAGGTTTCTCAGTCTTGGAGAAGTAAGCTGCCAATATGGATGTAGGGAAGGATAAAACAAACTCTCTGGTATTGAACTGGAATAGAAAATATGCATATGAGCCTATGATCTTTGAGATGGATGGATATAGAAATAGGTGTATATGTGTGTGGATGCATTTGCTCTGTTGGCTAAGAAAGTGCTGGGGAAGGTCATTGAGAAGATATAACCAGTTGTCCCATGAGCCATACCCAGGTGATCAGAGATTCATCACCTCCTTCCTTGTTCTTGGAATGTGGGTTCTGCTTGCCTTTCTTGCTCCCAGAGGTTGCTTCAAGGATACAGCCTTGAGATAGTGATGGGGTGTTGAGAACTCCTACACAGTATACGTTACTGAATCCCGTTAAGGCCTCTTGAAAAACTTTTGAGATTTGGCAGGTAGATGTGGTGAAATACTCATCGTGCTGCCACCCAAGACAAGCCTCCTATGTAATATCCCTTTACTTATTAAAACTGTCACCTACTAACTGGGAGTGACCTCTCTCTTTCTTAGGTCTCTCCCTGCCCTCTGAGTACAGGGGCCAGTTTCAAAGTATACCCAGGAAGCTCTGAGAGGGTTGTGAACGGGCTAGCAGTGATACTCTAGTAGTATGTCTTGATTTATAAATATAATTCTCCACTAAATATCTTTAGAGAAATGCCTAATTCCAGAGATGGAGTAAGGAAAGCATGAGATAAATCTGGAACATATTATTGTGCCACAAAGTAAGGAGTCATCAAAAGAATATAGGAGTCATCAGGACTTGAGGCTCCTAGTAGCCAAATATGGAAAATTCTGTGAATAAAATAAGAAACTTTGAGTACAAACATATTAAAGGAGAACTAGTGTGGCACCTGGGTGACTCAGTTGGTTAAGTGTCTGACTTTTGATTTTGGCTCAGTTATGACCTCGGGGTCATGAGATTGATGCTTTGGGCTCTATGCTCAGTGTTGGGGGCGTGGTGGAGGGCTTCTGCTTGAGATTCTCTCTCTTTCCCCCGCCCCTCCCCCTGCTTGCATTCTCTAAGATGAATAAATAAATCTTTAAAAAAATAAAGGAGAATTGAGAAAGTGACTCTATAAGTGCAGAGCCAACTAATAAAGATGCAAAGAATTATAAGAAAATCACTATTTGTCAACTATTACAACAGTTCATTCCTAAAAGAATCCTCAAAGGCCATTAAAACTAAACAGATGTTAAAACCTAGACAAAAATTCAAGGAGTAGCAGAATATTTTCATAGTTTCAAAGTCACTGTCCAGACATATTATTTACAAAGGAAAAAAACTAAAATTATAATGGAGGAAACTGACAAACACCACCTGACATGTCACCATGTCACAGAGTTAACAGCACCAAAAATGGGACAAAAATACATCATGTGTCTACTACTCATTATGCACTGAGAAGAACACATCGCTTCTGCAGTATTTTGATCAAAACCTATAGCCTGAATTTAATAATGAGATAATATAAAAAGATCTAAAATTAGTGAATTCTATAAGAAAAGCTGCATGTTTTCTTCAAAAATATAAACACGGTTAAGCACAAAAAAGTCTAATCAATTTTTCCATATTAAGACAGATTAAAAAGATGAGACCACTAAATGCAACACATGATCTAGGATTTTCTTTTGCTATAACGGGCAATATTAGGACAATTGACAAAATCTAAAATAAGGTCTACAGATTATGGTATCAATGTTAATTTTCTGATTTTAGAAGTGTACTGAGATTATATAAGAGAATGTCATAATTTTACTCATTTACAGAAGAGTAAATGAACATGCTTTCTGCAACCTACTCTCAAATGTACAGAAAAAGTGTGTGCCTATGTATTCGGGGAATCTAGGTAAAGGGAATTCTTTTTTTCTATTCTTTCAACTCTCTAAAAATTAGATGCAAATAAAAAAAAGAAGAAAAATGGATAACATATCTTATGGAATATAATCAGAAAACAACTTAATTTTTCTTCAGTGTTTACATTAAATTTACTCATCAGATAAGTATTTCCCTTGTCACTAGATGGAAATGTGGACAGTTCCAACATCTTTTGTATAACTCTTCCTCCTCTATTCTTTTCAAATTACTAAAAACAGGACTCATTTCAGAAATTAGTGTGTAGGGGGGCGGAGCAAGATGGCGGAGGAGTAGGAGACCTGGATTTCGTCTCCTCTCAGGAATTCAGCTGGATAGGGATCAAACCATTCTGAACACCTA
>NW_027966994.1:0-1145 GCF_054177405.1 Leptonychotes weddellii
TTGTCATTTAGTTCTCACAACAACCCTGTTTATTTTACAGATGCATTAAGAGAGGTTCAGAACCTCTCTTGGTGGTGGCAATATAGCTGATGGAGTTGGATTTGAACAAGGTCTCAAAGAGCAGAGGTTTTGTGACAGAGGTAGCACTTGAGTCAACTCTTAAAAATGGGATTCTAATGGATATGCCAAAAGAAAAAAAATGGTGAAATATAGCTATAGATACTTAGTACATGTGTATTGAATGAATGCTGTTGAAGGTAGGCAACATAGTTTGCATAGAGAAGGCAATAGAAATGATAGGTTCAGAATTGCTTGTGGTTTACCTCTCTAAAGGTACTTTATAATAGCTGAAACAAAGGGACAATGCAATATGACCACGAACTGGCCAAAAAAGGTCTTGAATGCTATGCCAAAGATTTTGGATTTTTTTCTTTCTTTTTTTTTTTTAAGAGACAGAGAGAGAGCATGCGTGCCTGTGCATGCACACAGAGTGGGGGGAGGGCGGCAAAGGGACAGGGAAAGGGAGAGAGAGAATCTTAAGCAGGCTCCACACCCAGTATGGAGCCCAAAGCAGGGCCCGGGCTCACAACCCTGAGAGATCATGACCTGAGCCAAAATCAAGAGTCGGAAACTTAACCGACTGAGCCACCCAAGCACCCCCAATTTTGGATTTCTTAAGAGAAATGATATAATCAGCATTTTAGAAGCAATTTTTTAGGCAGCAGTATGGATGGAGAATAAATTAAGTCAGGAAAATATGTCAAGTGGCTATTGCAATAATCCAAGTGAGCAAGGCAACTAGAATCAAGACATGAAATATTTCTGAGCAATTCAAGAGATTGATAGTACTGAGTCCTCTTAAGGGTGTATATACACTGTGTTTGTGATGAAAGGAGGGGGACAGAAGTGCAGCAGATTGGAAAGAATATGGAATTTGAAACTATCTAGACCTTGTTCAAATCCAACTCCATCAGCTATATTGCCACCACCAAGAGAGGTTCTGAACCTCTCTTAATGCATCTGTAAAATAAACAGGGTTGTTGTGAGAACTAAATGACAATGCTTATGCACAAAACCAGGACACAGTGAACAACATCTAGCTTTATTATGACTTTCAAAAGTTTCAGGCTTGGGCAACTAGAATA
>NW_027966995.1:0-208 GCF_054177405.1 Leptonychotes weddellii
AAACCTCCGATGAAGAGCTTCCGCAGCTGTTCAGGCTCTTTGGGAGACTCTGACTTAGACATGACGGCGGTGGGAGGGGAGACTTTAACGATGCTTACTCGGCGGCGTCCACGGGCAGAAAGGAGTAATCTAACGAACGTATCTCCCAACCAAATTTCTATACAGAAATCTCTTTTACTACCTCTGGCTAGCCTAGTGGGTCATATTG
>NW_027966996.1:0-208 GCF_054177405.1 Leptonychotes weddellii
GGGGAGGGGTTAGCCTGGTGATGGGTATTAAAGAGGGCACGTATTGAATGGAGCACTGGGTGTTATACGCAAACAATGAATCATGGAACACTACATCAAAAATTAATGATGTAATGTATGGTGATTAACAGAACATAATAAAATTTAAAAAAAATAGAAAGATGTACATTCATTTTGGTACATGGGATGAATTTTTTTAGCTGAGGAC
>NW_027966997.1:0-208 GCF_054177405.1 Leptonychotes weddellii
TGTGTGCATTCTCTCTCTCTGACAAATAAATAAGTAAAATCTTTAAAAGAAAAAAAAGAAGAAAGAATTTTTTTCTTTTTGCCCTCTGACATTTTATCACTATGAAACCTAGAATAAGATACTTAATTCTGTGGACTTCAGCATGTCTATCTATAAAATGGAAATAATAAGAACAATACCTACTTTACTGGCTTGCTGTGAGATTTAA
>NW_027966998.1:0-208 GCF_054177405.1 Leptonychotes weddellii
AAAACTAAAAAAAAAAAAAAAGAAACTTGGGTGTCTAATAGAGAAGGAGACGTGGCTAGAGGGGTGCTTCTATTAAAGGAGATTTTATATTTTAAGATGGAAAACGTAAGCATGTGTCTTTGGTATTGTGCCTGTATTTCAGAAAAGAGAGGCATTGGCGAAACAGTTTACCACCAATGAGGAGACTTGGGAACAAAATCCAGGTAAT
>NW_027966999.1:0-208 GCF_054177405.1 Leptonychotes weddellii
GATGCGGGGCTCGATCCCAGGACCCTGGGATCATGACCTGAGCCGAAGGCAGACGCTCAATGGCTGAGCCACTCAGGTGCCCCATTAAATATTTTCAACTGAATGTAAGTAAATCTTGAAATTCTAAAATCTGAAATACCATTCATATTGCCCCTCTTGTATTTAGACATATATTCCTTTACATAGTACTTTTGCTTGCAGATGGACA
>NW_027967000.1:0-208 GCF_054177405.1 Leptonychotes weddellii
GTAAAACTAATATCTAGAAGTAGAAATTATCTTAACTGATTTTAAATGGAAGGCACGTTCCAAGATACATAGTACACAGTGCTCAGTGATGGAATATTTACTACAACTATTTTAAGGTTGATTGATCTAGTTTTGTTTTATTTTGTTTTTTTAGAGGGAGAGAGAGACGAAGCTTGTGCATGTGTGGGGCAGGGAGGGAGAGGGAGAA
>NW_027967001.1:0-208 GCF_054177405.1 Leptonychotes weddellii
CCATCTCATCTTTCAAGCCAAGGCAATTCACTTCCTAGGCAGTCCCTGATCCATAACTGAGCAAGGTGGAGGTACTGGGCCTGGTCATTTCTGCCCAACATATGACTCAATTTTGAAGGTACTGTGTACTGAAGCTCCACTCATTGCTCTGGGTTGGCCATGACTTTTTCAGGTCTGCATTGATGTCTGAAATGTTTCTGTATTCATC
>NW_027967002.1:0-208 GCF_054177405.1 Leptonychotes weddellii
GGTAAGCACGGTGGTAGCTGGCACGTGGTAAGGCTTCAAAAAACATCTGCTACTCTTCCTATTATTGTGGCTGTTATTCTCATTTTTACAGTTAGGATTGAGGCACAGAGAGCAAAAGCAAGTAGATGCAGCCTGGATTCCAAGCCAGACCTTACTGATTCCAAGTTCAGCATCTTTTCCTCTAAACCTCGTTTCAGGGGAAGAAGCA
>NW_027967003.1:0-208 GCF_054177405.1 Leptonychotes weddellii
CCCCCCAAGCCATGTTTTCTGTTTGGGTACTTAAACATCTCTTTTAAAATAAAGCTTGCATTTTTTTTTTAAAGATTATTTATTTATTTATTTGACAGAGAGAGAGAGAGAGACACAGCAAGAGAGGGAACACAAGCAGGGGGAGTGGGAGAGGGAGAAGCAGGCTTCCCACTGATCCCAGGACCCTGGGATCATGACCTGAGCCGAA
>NW_027967004.1:0-208 GCF_054177405.1 Leptonychotes weddellii
CATATCTGAAACTATCCATTTGGGTCCATTCTAAATTTCAGAGACCTACTTCCACCCAATTGTCCCATTTAACTCTTGTATAAGAGGCGTGCCTTAGATCCTCATGGCAATGACAGCTGGATGGTGAAATGCTAATTCTGGTCACCTCGACTGTACTTATCGCTCAGTGTCACCCCATTGCTTTCTGGCAGCCGCAGCATCAGGAAGG
>NW_027967005.1:0-1145 GCF_054177405.1 Leptonychotes weddellii
GGAACACTACATCAAAAACTAATGATGTAATGTATGGTGATTAACATAACAATAAAAAAAAGAAGGGAAAGAAAGGGGGAGAAAAAAAAATTCCTCATATCAGTGAGATCATATGATACGTGTCTTTCAATCAGTAGTATAGAATGAAATAAAAGATGTGACTACATTTAATTGTGTTTTGCAAATTAAAAATTTTATTTATTTATGGATTATTATAAATCAGTGATTCTTGTCAGGCGGTCAGGGCTGATTTTGTGGCACCATTGGAACTTTTTGGAGACATTTTTGGTTGTCACATTGGAGACTGGAAGCCAGGGATGGTAAACATCCCACAGTGTATAGGACAGCCCCTACAATAAAGAATGATTTAATTCCTAATGCCAACACTGCTGACTAGATTTATGAACAGAGTTATCTAAATAGATTTATCCTAATGATTTTCTTGATATAATAGCAAACTTGATTGAGAATTGTGATTAAAAAAAAAAAACAACCCAACATTTGGGTTCCACAGCTTTTAAATGAAGGCTAACTGACAGCTCTACATGTGGATAGGGAAGTTGTAAACTTGTATTTAAACATGGCCAAGCTGATGTTTTCAATATTTATAGTCATTCAGCATGGTGACATCACAGTACAAAGGCCATATTTGAGAGGTGCAAGGCAGCTGTGTCATGCCCACGTTTGGTTCTGTATTGGTGCTTACTTTCAGGATCCATCGTGGGCAGCAGAACATCCCTTCCCTGGCTGGGACGAAGGCAGCACCTGAGCAGGATAGCTCTTGCACTTACATCTCCTTCATCTAATCTTCTTTCCTACCTTTCCTTGGACACAATTTTCTCAATCTGTGTAGTACTGAGAAAATAGTTACATGCTGCAGTTAAAGAGATCTTTTCTTTCTTTCTTTGACAGTTTTAAAAACCATGCATTTTCTTTGATTCTTCTAAAACTCTAACTGTGATGTTGAACTTCAAAAAGAAATTTGATGACATATCAGATAAAGGGCTAGTATCCAAAATCTATAAAGAACTCATCAAACTCAACACCCAAAGAACAAAGAATCCAATCAAGAAATGGGCAGAAGACATGAACAGACATTTTTCCAAAGAAGACATCCAAATGGCCAACAGACACATGAAAAAGTG
>NW_027967006.1:0-208 GCF_054177405.1 Leptonychotes weddellii
ATAAAATGACTCTGTTAAAATAGTAAAAGCCCCATCTCAGGCTGGAAGAAGATATTTATTTATTTATTTATTTATTCTTATGTTAATCCCCATACATTACATCATTGGTTCTAGATGAAGTGTTCCAAGATTCATTGTTTGTGCATAACACCCAGTGCTCCATGCAGAATGTGCCCTCCTCAATACCCACCACCAGGCTAACCCATCC
>NW_027967007.1:0-208 GCF_054177405.1 Leptonychotes weddellii
ACTTCTCCAGGAAGTGTCTAGGCTGATATATATATATAAATTTGTGTTGTTCTGAAGCCTTAGCTTTTTCGTTCTCTAGATTATCTAAATCATTCTGGATCTACAGGAATCAAGATCACCCTGCTGAATTCTTATTCACCTTATCAGCTCCACCACATTAAGCAAACTTTAAATGCTATCACTGTCATATATAGTGCAATTGACCATA
>NW_027967008.1:0-208 GCF_054177405.1 Leptonychotes weddellii
GAGCCAGCCTCATGGTTGGTTGGTGTTGAGGGCTGGGAGCTGGGAGCTGGACCCGGGTGGGCACCATCACAGTGTTGGGGACCCAGTTGGGGTCAAGGGAGCATACCACACCAGGAAAACAGTGGGCTGCGGCCAGAGGTGGGCCGAGCTCCTGGGGAGCGCCCCCTGCCTTCCTAATGCCGATGAGCGGTCACCGACGCGGAGGACC
>NW_027967009.1:0-208 GCF_054177405.1 Leptonychotes weddellii
GAATCTGTTTTCCATTTGAAAGCCTACCACACACGTGGCTAATGTTTAGCTGTCCAGCTTATCTCCCCTAGGACATCCCACTGTACTATTTACTACTCCCGGATTCTGCCTTGAGCGGCCTCTACAACTTCCTTCTTTTTTTTTTTTTTTTTTAAGATTTTATTTATTTATTTGACAGAGAGACACAGCGAGAGAGGGAACACAAGCA
>NW_027967010.1:0-208 GCF_054177405.1 Leptonychotes weddellii
ACTTATGTCTGTAGATAGATACCAAATTACTCTCATTATGAAGAGTTCTTCCAAGTACATTGTATTTCTTCTATTCAAGTACAGTGTATTTCTTCCATTCTTCCATCTGCTATCCATTCTTTCTTCAGAAGAGCTTGATTTCGGGGCACCTGGGTGGCTCAATCGGTTAAGCATCTGCCTTTGGCTCAGGTCATGATCCGAGGGTCCT
>NW_027967011.1:0-208 GCF_054177405.1 Leptonychotes weddellii
AAACAAAACCCAAAACAGAAAAGAAATAACAAAATGGCAGTAAGTAATACCTATCAATAATTATATTAAATGTAAATGGCCTAAGTGTTCCAATCAAATAACATAGGGTGGAGAATGGATAAATGAGCAAGATCTATCTATTTGGTGCCTACAAGAGATCATCTCAGATGTAGAGACACATACAGTCTAAAAGATAAGGAATGGAAAA
>NW_027967012.1:0-208 GCF_054177405.1 Leptonychotes weddellii
CCCCCACCCCTCTAAAACCCTGTTTGTTTCTCAGAGTCCATAGTCTCTCATGGTTCATCTCTCCCTCCAATTCCCCCCCCCCCTTTTTCCCTTCCTTCTCCTAATGCCCATTGAATCTTTAACAACATTGCCTTTGAGAATACTTTTCCTTGAAGAAAACTAAAATTTGTGTTTCTACAGCTTTTATCTGTTGAGTCCTTTTCTCCAA
>NW_027967013.1:0-208 GCF_054177405.1 Leptonychotes weddellii
AGCTCAAGCAAATAGGTGAGGTTGAAAATCCAAATTAATGTGAGAAGATCAGCCTATATCTGAAAGATCTATAGCTAACAGTTCTGGCAGTTGAAGGCTGTTTTTTCATTGAAAGGACTGAGCAGTCGCCTGGGGAGGTTTTTGTTTAGACCCAGAGCACTGTGGGAGGAGCCTCCTTACCCTGCAGGCAGTAATAGTTGGCAGCGTC
>NW_027967014.1:0-208 GCF_054177405.1 Leptonychotes weddellii
ACCTGTCATTGCCTTCCAGGGCTTTGAAGACCACCAGGAGCATACTTGTTATTGAACAGGTGGGATTTATTACTCCTTGCAGCTAAGGAACGTACACACCATGGGAAACTGTGCAGTGTCTCAGTAAGAGACACTTAACTTACTCAGTAAGAGACTTACTCGGGTGTTAGAAAGAATCAATTATAGGATTTGGGCTTTGACTGGGTGA
>NW_027967015.1:0-208 GCF_054177405.1 Leptonychotes weddellii
ATAAAAATAAGGAGTCAGGATATATCTTTGGACTTAACATGTGGAGATTACTTGTATATTTTAGTAACGGTAGTTTCAGTGGGGTAGTGGGAAGAGTTTGAATGGAGTGGGTTTGAAAGAATGGGAGGAAAGAGCCTGATAGGCAAAGGTATTTTTTAGATGTTTTGTTATACAAGGTAATAAAGAACCAGGATGATAACTGAAGAAG
>NW_027967016.1:0-208 GCF_054177405.1 Leptonychotes weddellii
AACAAGTGTTTTTTTTTTCAGACAGACTGTAATTAAAACTTATTTGAGAGATGATCAGGTCACCAGTGTGTATGAATTTATTCTCCTTTGTGAAAGATTCTTATGTCTACCTACCTCAGAACACAGTTTTATGGGGATTATATTAAATGGGGTATCATGTGAAAGACTGACATAATCTGATTTGTAATAGCCTCTTAACTTAAGCAAT
>NW_027967017.1:0-208 GCF_054177405.1 Leptonychotes weddellii
CATCTGAAGTGGCTGACTGAGTCCTACAGCCTGTCTCTGATAACCGGGCAGTGGCTACTGGAACCTGTGTAACGACAGAGACCTATGCACCTGGGCTAGTCCCGTATAGAGCCCGCTGACGCGGGGCCCAGGCTTCCGTGTCTACACTGCCAAGAGCAAGGGCCCTGTAACTGGCCAAGGAGGCGCTGGGTGAGGGACACCGAACAAG
>NW_027967018.1:0-208 GCF_054177405.1 Leptonychotes weddellii
CCCACCCATGCACCCGGGCCACTGATTATTTAAAATCAAATTTACTTAAGGAATAGCAGGTGCAAGAAAGACACTCTGAGCCGCCTTTGTCTTTCTGAAGGCAGGAAATAAATTTCCTATGTGAAGGGTACTCTCCCTGCACCAGGAGAAAGAGAGACCTCCTCATCCCCAAGAGGGAATTGAAGGCTGAGAATGCTGTATAAACAAA
>NW_027967019.1:0-208 GCF_054177405.1 Leptonychotes weddellii
AATACTTAAACTCCTAGTAAACTTGTTCTTACAGTGTCCAGGCTCGGGGACACTGGGAATGAGAGGTGACTGTCAGATAATGTTCTTTGGCCAACTCAAAAGTCATTTCACAACTGTCCTTCCTATTGCTAGCTACAATGGAATCCAAAAGCTAGATACTCGTTTTCCCAGACTCAGAGTAATATGTCGCCACGTGACCAAGTTCTGG
>NW_027967020.1:0-208 GCF_054177405.1 Leptonychotes weddellii
TACTGTTGCCAGGAAATAAAAGTAATTAGTGATTTAGGAAGCATATTTTTTTTACAGAGTAATAAAATTGAACATCAGAATTTAGACTTTAAAGAGATGTGGATAATTTATAATGTTCCACACTTTCTTTGATCAAATGTTAAAATAATATTGTAGAGTTATATTGCTACTTAAGTAGAATACAATTTAAGTGAGGTCTATTTCAATA
>NW_027967021.1:0-208 GCF_054177405.1 Leptonychotes weddellii
ATGCTCCATAAATGCTTATCGATTAAGGGTACCATTGATTGTGGATAACAAGCCAATGAAAGAGCCTCCTCCAGACTCTGAAATCAGGAAAATCATTTACACAACATCTTCACCCAAAGTCAAGGACAGGGACCGCTTTAAGTCAAAATCACAGGGTGACTTGAGGGCCCTGGGTCAGTACTTCATATTCTTGCAGATGAGCTAGCAC
>NW_027967022.1:0-208 GCF_054177405.1 Leptonychotes weddellii
ATCACATCAGGAAAAATAAGATGTCTGGTGTTTCCATCTTTAGTGATTTTAAGTTGACTGATGGTTCTAGATATTGTCAGCCTGATATATCCATAAGTCAAAGGGAGAGCTGCTTCAAAATGTGTAAGGGAGCGATGAGGACAACAGGTGTTCTGCAGAGCAAATCACCGTGTTTCCAGATTTGGCTCATTCGGTTGCCGAATGCAAA
>NW_027967023.1:0-208 GCF_054177405.1 Leptonychotes weddellii
AGGAAGGAGGGAAGGAAGGAAGGAAGGAAGGAAGGAAGGAAGGAAGGAAGGAAGGAAGAGAGATAGAGAGACAGAGGCAGGCAGCCAGGAAGGAAGGGGGGGGAAGGAGGGAGAAAGGAAGAAAGAGAGCGAGAGAGAGACAGAGACAAGGAAGGAAGAAGAGCAAGAAAGAGAGCGAGAGAGAATAACACAGATCTAAGATGAAAGC
>NW_027967024.1:0-208 GCF_054177405.1 Leptonychotes weddellii
AGCATCTGATATTTTGAGTGGTTGGGATTGGCCCGTTCTGATAGGTATGAAGTGGTAACATACTATTTTGCAGTAAAATGATAAACATTTCATTTAACAACCGTTTATCAAATGACTATCATGTGCAACATAGTGGTGAAAAGTGTTAAATAAACACAAAATTCCATCTCTACTAATAAAAGCCTTGATTCCAGAACAGTTGCTATAT
>NW_027967025.1:0-208 GCF_054177405.1 Leptonychotes weddellii
CAAGTGGAGAACAGATTAAATAAAAATATGCTTATCAGGGGCACCTGGGTGGGGGCTCAGTCAGTTAAGCATCTGCTTTCAGCTCAGATCATGATCCCAGGATCCTGGGATCGAGCGCAGGTCGGGCTCCCTGCTCAGCAGAGAATCTGCTTCTCCCTCTCCCTCTGCCCCTCCCCCTGCTCATGCTCTCTCTCTCTCTCTTGCTCTC
>NW_027967026.1:0-1145 GCF_054177405.1 Leptonychotes weddellii
CTTCTTTTTCTAAATATAATGTTGTAAAATTCACCCATGTTACTAATCATGGTCTTTGACCATTTTTATTACTCTGTGATTGCTTAATTATAAGAACATGCCGGTAACCATTTTACTGTTGATGGGCATTTGAATTGCTTCCAGTTTGGGACTTTGCAGACACTATCGCTCAAAGTCCTACATAGGTCTTATTGTACATATGTATGAGTTTCACTAAGATATACACATAGGAGTGGGACTGTTCTCCCATCCAGGACAGTATCTTCAATTTTAGGAAATGATGTCAATATAAATAATTTCCAAGGTATTCATATAACTTGCACTCCTTCCAACAATGTATGGGAGTACTCCTGCCCCACATTCTCACCAACACTTGGTGTCTTTTTAATTTATGCAGTTCTAGTAAGTGTGGAATAATCTCTTACTGTGGTTAAATTTCCATTTCCTTAACTCTAGATAAAATTGGCCAGTTTTTCATATTTTTATTAAACATTTTGATATCTTTTGCAAAGTGAGTAGGCCATCTGTGCATTTTTCTTTATTGGATTTCTCTTATCAATAGTGGATTTGTACAAATCTGGGATGAGTCCTTTGTCAGTTATATCTATGTGAAAATATCTCTTCCTATTTGTCTTTTTACACTTTTAATGGTGTCTCGATGAATGGAGTTTCTTGATTTTAACGTGGTCACGTTTATCACTCTTAATGTATCATTAGATTAGTACTTCTGTAGCTTAAGAAATCCTTCTTTACCCTAGTGTCTTAGGTTGGCCACTCTGGAGAACAGCCTCTGAGAACAAGATTTGCATGCAGGAGGCTTAGTGGGGAGTACTCCCAGGAATCAGACCTTTAGGGAAGTAAGAAAAGTAGGTTTGTTCAGTGTGGAGAATTGCACTGTGATCCAGTTGCTCATTAGTCCCACAGGGAGCTCTGGAATGGTGCTACAGAGTTCTGCTGAGGTTGAGGTGAGGGAGCCAGACTGTTACGCCCTGTATCATTCATAGAGGAGATCAGATGTGAGTAACCAGCAGCCAATACTGGTGGCAGCTGAGCAAATGAGTGCCTCTATCCTGTGGTACATCATAACAGCCACTACAGTTTACCCCTGGTGCCAACTGAACCTACTGGCTTTGTCTTTTTTTTTT
>NW_027967027.1:0-208 GCF_054177405.1 Leptonychotes weddellii
GTAAAGAGTGTATGCTGGTTCCTACACAATTTGTGACTAGGTATTAGTGTTGTGGTAGATTAAAAGTTTGTATCAGTTTTTATAATATAAAGAGCAAGATGTGGGATTGCTTTGAAAGAAGGAAAAACTTCTTAAAACCATATAAGACATTTTGGAACCAAACAGGAAGTCTAGGAGCAAATAATTTGAATTGGTAAACTTGAGAATA
>NW_027967028.1:0-208 GCF_054177405.1 Leptonychotes weddellii
CAGTTTGATGATTATCTCCATATCTCTAAATAACATGCCTATATTGCTTATATTACATTATCAATTTTCCAGTATTTAGCATTATTTAAGAGCTTTCCATTCCATTATAAGAAAATGTAAATTTTGCTTTCTCTCATCCCTGTGATTCTATCATATAAACCTTTCCTATTACCTGTTCTCTGTGTCTTTTTATCTGTGTGTATATATA
>NW_027967029.1:0-208 GCF_054177405.1 Leptonychotes weddellii
CATGCTCCACTGCATCCCTGGAGACCCGCACATCCTGATGGTCTCATCGGCACAGCGCGTGACAGTGACTGAGAAGCTGGCATGCCTGGTCCACTCTTGGGGCACGCTTTCCCCTCCCTGGTGCCTGATGGCAAGAGTGGAAAGGGAGGTCCATAAACGGCCCCGGTTTCAAAACCCATGGAGCAGATCTGAAGCATCCATCGTGACG
>NW_027967030.1:0-208 GCF_054177405.1 Leptonychotes weddellii
CTCCCTTTTTTAAAAATTACCCATGCTGGCCTCCATTGAACACAGACAGCTTAGATTAAGCTATAATAAATTTACTTTTCAAGAAAAAGAAATCAATAATAAAAATGAGTTGATTTAAATAAAGCATCTTGTACATGTGATTACATTGATAGCTCTCAGTGAAAATATAAGCTTAAGATTATTAGAATAAGTAATTATCAGTTCCTAC
>NW_027967031.1:0-208 GCF_054177405.1 Leptonychotes weddellii
CCCCCCACTCCAGTCAGTCAAGAAGGCCTCTCCTGGCTTGGGTCCACACCCACCTATCCAACCTCAGCTCTGGCACTTGTGAGTAAGTTCTGGAATCAGACACACATGGTGCACCAGACCCAATGTATGCATCTTCCCAGGCTGACTCGGTCCCACCTGTCCCCTCCTGCTCAGTGCCGAGCCTGGCCTCTGCCTTTGCTTCGTCTTC
>NW_027967032.1:0-208 GCF_054177405.1 Leptonychotes weddellii
CACACAAAGATGTTGACTTTATTGCAGGAACTCTTAGCTTGTGGCTGAGGCACTGTTAAAAATTATTGAAATTCCATACATAAAACCATACTCCTAGTTTCCCCAACACATTCAAATATTTTTAAAGATACAAAGGTTATTCTTTAAAACAACTATGTGATTTTGGTGTTGTGACTTGCATATTTCACCCTTCTGTAAAGCTGGATGA
>NW_027967033.1:0-208 GCF_054177405.1 Leptonychotes weddellii
CTCAATCTGACGACCCTGAGATCATGACCTGAGCTGGACACTTAACTGCTGAGCCACCCAGGCACTCCCCAAAAACTTATTCTTTAGTCCTTTCCTGAGGTTCTTCCCAAGACAAGCTTTGCTTTCACCTTCTTCTTTTTTTTTTATAAGGAAGAGGAATGAATTTTACCTTATCTGCCTGCCTATCTATCTATCTATCCATCCATCC
>NW_027967034.1:0-208 GCF_054177405.1 Leptonychotes weddellii
AATCTCTATCACAGGGCGCCTGGGTGGCTCAGTTGGTTAAGCGACTGCCTTCGGCTCAGGTCATGATCCTGGAGTCCCGGGATCGAGTCCCGCATCGGGCTCCCTGCTCGGCAGGGAGTCTGCTTCTCCCTCTGACCCTCCTCCCTCTCATGCTCTCTGTCTCTCATTCTCTCTGTCTCAAATAAATAAATAAAATCTTAAAAAAAAA
>NW_027967035.1:0-208 GCF_054177405.1 Leptonychotes weddellii
AACCTAAGATATCTATTACTAAATTATGAAAATTCATGAGTACTTTATCAATGATATTGAATACAAACTCAGAGATGAAATCAACTATTGTTTTCCATATTAGAAAAATTAAATATGTATATTATAGCATTTATTATGATTTGAAAAGTTTTTATTTTGATTTTTCATATTACCAAGTATCTCAAAGCTTTCTTAATTACTTAGCTTG
>NW_027967036.1:0-1145 GCF_054177405.1 Leptonychotes weddellii
TCACCAGTGAAGTCATCTTTTCCTAGACTTTGATTTGTCAGAATGTTTTTTATTACTACTCAATCTCCTTACTAGGAATTGTTCTGTTAATATTTTTTATTTTTTTTATTATTCAGTCTTGGTAGGTTGTATGTTTCTAGGAATTTATCCATTTATACTAGATTATACAATTCATTGGTATATAATTGTACATAGAAGTGTCTTATGATCCTTTGTATTTGTGTGGTATCAGTTGTAATGTCATCTCTTTCTTTTCTAGTTTTTTTTTTTTGAGCCCTCTCTCTTTTTTTCTCTGTAGTGTTTAGTTATTTATTTGAGAGAGAGAGAGAGAGAGCACGAGTGGGGGGAGGGGCAGAGGGAGAGGGCGTGGCAGGCTCCTCACTGAGCAGGGAGCCCAATGTGGGACTCGATCCCAGGACCCTGGGATCATGACCTGAGCTGAAGGCGGACGCTTGACCCACTGAGCCACCCAGGAGCCCCTGTAATGTTTAGTTAAAATGTGTCTATTTTATTTTTTTCTAAAACCAGCTCTTAGTTTCATTGTTCTTTTCTATTGCCTTTCTAGTCTCTATTTTATTTATTTCCACCTGATCTTTGTAATTCCTTTGCTTCTACTAACTTTGGACTTAGTTTGTTGTTCTTTTACTAGTTCCTTCAGGTGTAACGATATGTTGTTTATTTGAGATTGTTCTTTTTTCTTAATGTAGGCATTTATTGCAATGAACTTCCTTCTTAGAACTGCTTTTGCTGTATCACAGAAGTTTTAAAGGTGTTATCTTTCAAATTTCATTTGTCTCAAGATACATATATATATTTAAAATTTATATATATATTAAATATATATATTTATTTTTTTTATTTCATCTTTGACCCATTGTTTATTCAGTAGCATGTTGTTTAATCTCCACATATCAAATAAACCACTTACGTCCATTTCATTAAAGTGTGTTTCTGGAGTTTTATCTTGTTCCTTTGTTTGGTACATAAGTTTTCTGTATTTTTTCTTTTTTTTTTTTTTTTTTACTCTCTGTGCTGGTTTCTGCACTTACATAAAACAGCCATCTCTCTCAGTCATAATGGAGTGATCACACATAAACTTATGAATCAGTCCAACCCAAGCTTTTTGTTGTCTCTCAAACTTTTGG
>NW_027967037.1:0-208 GCF_054177405.1 Leptonychotes weddellii
AGGGTGTCGGGGAGCTCTGGCCATGACGCCTTTCCCTTTCATGCTGTCAACCCTGAGCCCTGGGACGGAGGGACCAGGCAGCACCACAGCTCTGTAACAGCCGTTCGACCCCAGGGCGTAGGACACCACTCAGAGCCACGGCCGCTGAATGATTTGTCTCTGACAGTCCGCCAACCACCCCGACTGGATGATGGAGGGCGGGGATCAG
>NW_027967038.1:0-208 GCF_054177405.1 Leptonychotes weddellii
CGCCAGCCGGGTGGTGGGTATTGAGGAGGGCACATTCTGCATGGAGCACTGGGTGTTATGCACAAACAATGAATCATGGAACACTTCATCTAGAACTAATGATGTAATGTATGGGGATTAACATAAGAATTAAAAAAAAAAAATCAGAAACATAAAGAACAGAGAAACTCACACAAGTGGCCTTGGAATCACAATGCTTAAAAGAAAC
>NW_027967039.1:0-208 GCF_054177405.1 Leptonychotes weddellii
AGATACCACAGACATAAAATAATAATAAGGGAATACTACAAATAACTCTACCCACAGTTCTGACAACTTAGATGAAATAAATGGATTCTTCAAAAATCATAAACTCCAAAATGCACCCAAGATCAAGTATATAACCTGAATAGTCCTATAACATTAAAGAAATTGCATTCATCATTTAAAACCTTTCAAAAAAAAAAAAGAAGAAGAA
>NW_027967040.1:0-208 GCF_054177405.1 Leptonychotes weddellii
CTCTCTGTGTCCCTCCCTGCCCCACACATGCACAAGCTTCGTCTCTCTCTCCCTCTAAAAAAACAAAATAAAACAAAACTAGATCAATCAACCTTAAAATAGTTGTAGTAAATATTCCATCACTGAGCACTGTGTACTATGTATCTTGGAACGTGCCTTCCATTTAAAATCAGTTAAGATAATTTCTACTTCTAGATATCAGTTTTAC
>NW_027967041.1:0-208 GCF_054177405.1 Leptonychotes weddellii
GTATGTATCTATCTATCTATCTACCTATCTATCTATCATCTATCTATCAAGTGTAGCATGGAATATATGAACATAATAGCTTCAAGACTCTCCATGAGATCATCTGATTTGTGATTTTCAATCTCAACTAAAATTTGTAATTTTTAGTGTTCAAAAAATGTAACAATTACATATTTCAAAAGTTACATGGTAAATTTCATGAGTCTTA
>NW_027967042.1:0-208 GCF_054177405.1 Leptonychotes weddellii
AATTAACAAGTGTGTACATCTAATTTCTAGTGCATATTGCTTATCCTTACTAGATTCAAACTAAGAAGTTCTTGGCTGTTCAAAATCAAAATATGTAATTATTCCATTTAGGTTTGTTTTTTTTTTTTTTAATGAGGTAAGACCAAAGGTAATGACATATTTAATTTTGTTAACACAGGCCCCTACCACTTCTCACTTGCAAACTCCA
>NW_027967043.1:0-208 GCF_054177405.1 Leptonychotes weddellii
GTATGTATCTATCTATCTATCTACCTATCTATCTATCATCTATCTATCAAGTGTAGCATGGAATATATGAACATAATAGCTTCAAGACTCTCCATGAGATCATCTGATTTGTGATTTTCAATCTCAACTAAAATTTGTAATTTTTAGTGTTCAAAAAATGTAACAATTACATATTTCAAAAGTTACATGGTAAATTTCAGGAGTCTTA
>NW_027967044.1:0-208 GCF_054177405.1 Leptonychotes weddellii
TGCCAGGATCATGACCTGAGCTGAAGGCAGACGCCCGACTGATGGAGTCACCCAGGCGCCCTCATTTTTGGTTTCTTACAGGTGTAAGATTAGATATGCCCCAAAGAGGATGTCTTTTTTTTTTTATTATGTTATGTTAATCACCATACATTACATCATTAGTTTTTGATGTAGTGTTCCATGATTCATTGTTTGCGTATAACACCCA
>NW_027967045.1:0-208 GCF_054177405.1 Leptonychotes weddellii
CACAGTGCTCTCACCATAGCACATACCCTCCCCAATGTCTATCACCCAGCCACCCCATCCCTCCCATTCCCCACCACTCCAACAGCCCTCAGTTTGTTTCCTGAGATTAAGAATTCCTTATATCAGTGAGATCATATGATATCTGTCTTTCTCTGATTGACTTATTTCGCTCAGCATAATACCCTCCAGTTCCAACCACATCATTGCA
>NW_027967046.1:0-208 GCF_054177405.1 Leptonychotes weddellii
TATTTCCAACTAATTCACATCTCAAATGGAAGATAATATGTAACATGAAATTTTCCCCCCTAAATTAGAAAACTTTGTATAGGTGAGCATAGGTGTGTATTTGTATAGATATGTGTATGTTTATGGTTAGGGGGTTTTCCTAACACTGATGTTGACTCAAGAATAATAGTTGGGGGCACCTGGGTGGCTCAGTTGGTTAGGCATCTGA
>NW_027967047.1:0-1145 GCF_054177405.1 Leptonychotes weddellii
CCCCCCCGAGCACCGGCTGAGAAGTGAGGGGATCGGTGATCGGTGTCCAACAGTGACACCACGAGGCTGCGAGAGGTCACGGCAGAAGTCACGGTAACTGCTAAGGTTTCTTTGGTGGTGTTTGCCCCGCGTTGATCTCAGAGGCTTGCGCTTATTCATTCATTTAATAATATCCAGTAACAGTTCCGGGAGGGAGTCACGACCACCCCTATTGTACAGAGAAGGAAACTGAGGCACGGAGGTTCTACGGAGAGTAGCTGCCAGGCTGCCAACCAGAGAATCTGGCTCCAGAGCCCACTGCCCTAACTGCAGGGCAGCGATCATCACTGAGCACTCACCGTGTGCTTCTTACGTTCTCTGAGCTCCTTTAGCCTAGCTTATGAGGGAAGAACTGTTTTTATTCCCATTTCACAGAGGAGGAAAGTGAGGCATAGGGGGGAAGATTAAGTAGTGGACAGTTCATCGCCCATCCTCTCCCCTCCGGGAATGGAGGCCGGACTAGTGCCCCCTAACCCCATCACAGCCCCTTCACTTTTTGGACCAGCGAAGGCTTCGGGGTTCTCAGCAACCCCAAGCGAGGTGGAAATCTTTCCTAAGGTTTGCTGGGCTTCCCGCAAGAAAACGTGTGCAGTCTTCAGGGAGAGACTGGAAAAACAAAGTGGGTTTGACAGTATTTCCACCTCAGATTTGTGAGAGCAGACTGTACCAATCCCAGGGGGCCTGAATCAGAAGATATGAAAGGTGGGGCCAGGAAACCTGAATTTAAAAAACCAAAACCGAACCCCAGGTGATTCTGGTGCGTGGCCAGGGTTGAGAATTCCTGCCTTGATTTCATAGTAATATTTTACAGCCCCCAGGAGCAGCCACCAGTGATTCCAAGACCTGTTGCCAGCTTTCAGATCGTCTTGCTTAGAAAGAAGCTGCCTGTAGAAGCAGACCAGAGGAAGGAGCTGGGGAAGGCCTGGGGAGCAGGGAAGCAAAGTCCGTGGTGCTCGAGATGCATCCACACGCTTGTTCACGTTTACCCCTTGTCTTCTCTGTGTGGAAAATCATTATGTGTCCTTCAAACACAGGCTCAAATGTCTGGTTCTTGGTGAACACTTCCCCTGTCTGGCCTCCACTCTTCCAGCCTTGCCCCGGCCAAA
>NW_027967048.1:0-208 GCF_054177405.1 Leptonychotes weddellii
CCTATTTTCAATCTGCTTTCCAAATCAGGCACCATGCCTCCCCTGCCACACCAACATACAAAGGCCAGAGACCATCCATTCTAAAGTGTGGTCTTTTAGTAAGAAGACCTTGCTCTCATGTCCACAATAGCCAAACTGTGGAAAGAGCCAAGATGTCCATCGACAGATGACTGGATAAAGAAGATGTGGTATATATATATACAATGGA
>NW_027967049.1:0-208 GCF_054177405.1 Leptonychotes weddellii
ATCAGGAGCCATTTTAAGGAAAATCCATCATACTCAAGCTTTGTCTCGGGAAAATAGACTCCTTGACAAAAGGTGGGAAGGAATTTTGTCCCTCCCTCTGTTTGTATATCTGTTTGCAGATGTATGATCTTATATGTAGAGAGTCTGAATGACTTCATGAAAAAACTGTTAGAACTATTAAATTCAGTAAGGTTGCAGATAGAAAGCC
>NW_027967050.1:0-208 GCF_054177405.1 Leptonychotes weddellii
CGCGGGAAGCCTGCTTCTCCCTCTCCCACTCCCCCTGCTTCTGTTCCCTCTCTCACTGTGTCTCTCTCTGTCAAATAAATAAAATCTTTAAAAAAAAAAAAAAAAGAAAGCATGGGACTCTTGATCTGGGGGTTGAGTTTGAGCCACAGGTTGGGTGTAGAGAATACTTAAAAATAAAATCTTAAAAAAAACCGAAACAAAAAAAAAA
>NW_027967051.1:0-208 GCF_054177405.1 Leptonychotes weddellii
GGGGGGCACTTGTGATGAGCACTGGGTGTTTTATGGAAGTATTGAATCACTGTGTTGTACACCTGAAACTAATATTACACTGTATGTTAACTGGAATTTAAATACTTTTGAAATTTTATTTTGCTAAATATAGTAAGAAAGGTGTTTCTGCTTTTATTTTTCCTTAACTGTGGAGATTTTAGCAGATATCAAAACCTTCTTTGCATCA
>NW_027967052.1:0-208 GCF_054177405.1 Leptonychotes weddellii
ACGTCCCTCGGCGGAGCAGACTTTTAAAAGTTCCGATTTTGTGCTCCGTGGTTCTATCACTTGCCAGAAGCGGCCGACGGAGGCCCCTCCCCCGCCGTCTATCCTCCCGAATATCGCCTCGGATTCACTTCTCCGCACGTCCTACCTTCCAGAAAGTGGTCGCTTTTCTGATGAGAGAGTTGTTGCTCTTCTTTTCTTCGATCTCCTG
>NW_027967053.1:0-208 GCF_054177405.1 Leptonychotes weddellii
GACGAACCATGAGAGAAGATGGACTCTGAAAAACAAACTGAGGGTTCTAGAGGGGAGGGGGGTGGGAGGATGGGTTGGCCTGGTGGTGGGTGTTGAGGAGGGCACGTTCTGCATGGAGCACTGGGTGTTGTGCACGAACAATGAATCATGGAACACTTCATCTAGAACAAATGATGTAATGTATGGGGATTAACATAAGAATAAAAAA
>NW_027967054.1:0-208 GCF_054177405.1 Leptonychotes weddellii
AAGTTCCACAACTTATGAGCTGTGTGTTTTAAGATTTTTTTTTTATTTATTTATTTGAGAGAGAATGAGATAGAGAGAGCATGAGAGGGGGGAATGTCAGAGGGAGAAGCAGACTCCCCGCCGAGCAAGGAGCCCGATGCGGGACTCGGTCCTGGGACTCCAGGATCATGACCTGAGCCGAAGGCAGTCGCTTAACCAACTGAGCCAC
>NW_027967055.1:0-208 GCF_054177405.1 Leptonychotes weddellii
GACAGCCTCGGGCACGGGTCGTGGATTCAGCTCCTTATCACACACCCAGTAGATGTGTACTGAGCACTGGCCGCGTGCCAGCCGGGGGCACCAGGAGCTAAGGGCACCAAGCCGAATGAGGCAGGACCCCCGCCTTCAAGGCCCATCCAGGGGCTGGGCGAGGACTGTCACATTTCATCAGTACGGGCTGTGGAGGTGTCAAGAAGTC
>NW_027967056.1:0-208 GCF_054177405.1 Leptonychotes weddellii
CTATCTCGAATACCGTATGACAATTTCAGTGAAAGAACAGGGCTTCTGTCTTAAAAGTAGCCCCATGGGGGGGTGCCTGGGTGGCTCGCTGGTGTTGAGCATCTGACTCTTTTTTTAAATTAATTTTATTTTATTCTGTTATGTTAATCACCATACATTACATCATTAGTTTTAGATGAAGTGTTCCATGATTCATTGTTTGTGCATA
>NW_027967057.1:0-208 GCF_054177405.1 Leptonychotes weddellii
CGCCCTGTGTTCCCTCTCTTGCTGTGTCTCTGCCAAATAAATAAAATCTTTAAAAAAAAAAAGATAGTCAACATCATCAGTCATTAAGTTAATACAAATCACAACCACAATGAAATATCACTTCTCAACTGCGAAAATGGTTATAACCAAAAAAATGAAAAAGGAAAATAAAAAGTGTTGGTGAGGATGTGGAGAAATTGGAACCTTC
>NW_027967058.1:0-1145 GCF_054177405.1 Leptonychotes weddellii
AAGTATCACTACCCATAGTATCCAATTCCTAGTGGGTCCTGTGCCACTTTGAAAAGGAGCTCAATCAAGTGTCAGTAATGATTTTTACATCCTTTAAAAAGGGGAATCAGGGCGCCTGGGTGGCTCAGTTGGTTAAGCGACTGCCTTTGGCTCAGGTCATGATCCTGGAGTCCCGGGATCGAGTCCCGCGTCGGGCTCCCTGCTCGGCGGGGAGTCTGCTTCTCCCTCTGACCCTCTTCCCTCTCATGCTCTCTGTCTCTCATTCTCTCTCTCTCAAATAAATAAATAAAAAATCTTTAAAAAAAAAAAAAGGGGGAATCAAATATAGCATCCTAAGTGCCAAGACATTAGAATTCAATATAAAAGATATCTGGGTATTGTATAAATGGTTATGAAAATTACAAGTTCATTTATCAAAAAAGATTACCTGTTCATGAGTCCTAATGAGAGATCCCATTTGGTGAGCATTTGGCTAATAACTCAGCAGCTGTGGAGCATTATAACTTAATCTAATTATTTCCAAAGAGGTGTGATCTATCTGCTACAAACAAAAACACACGCAGAGAAAAAAAATAGGTCTCTATGTTTCGAACTATTCCAAATGAACCACAGAATGCAGAAAAACAATATTTACCTATGAACCACCTGTATTCCCAGTGTAATACTAAGTCCACATCGTCAGTGACAAAGCATCCTGGAGGACAGAAGCAATTATACAGATAATTAAAGGAAAGCAATCACTTGTGCCCCCCTTTTTCTCCTCTTTATTCCCCCAATTATCAGAAAATTAACATGAAGTATTTTTTCTTTTAAAAAGTGAACTATATGAGTAATTGTTTTAATATCTTGCTTGATTTTTCTAGAAAGTCCTATCAAGTGAGGATTCAATTTTGAGGATTTGTTTACTACCCAAAATGGTTAATTTAAGGATTGATGAAGCGCCATTCTGCCATGTGTAGAAAATTATATCAAGAGTGTCTCCCTTCGTGGAAATCATCTGAGCTGGGAGATAAGACCCTGCTAACACCGAATGCTTGTTTATTGATTGTGTCCTGGATCAAAAATAAAAGCTATGAAAACCAGTTTGGGGACAATTGGAACAATTTGAAGATGGATTGTATAGTAGATGATATGATGGCAGTATT
>NW_027967059.1:0-208 GCF_054177405.1 Leptonychotes weddellii
AAGGTTTGAGCTCAGTTGGTTAAGCGACTGCCTTCGGCTCAGGTCATGATCCCGGGGTCCTGGGATCGAGTCCCGCGTCGGGCTCCCTGCTCTGCGGGGAGCCTGCTTCTCCCTCTCCCACTCCCCCTGCTTGTGTTCCCTCTCTCGCTGTGTCTCTCTCTGTCAAATAAATAAAATAAAAAATCTTTAAAAAAAAAAACAAAAAAAA
>NW_027967060.1:0-208 GCF_054177405.1 Leptonychotes weddellii
GAAAGAATCTTTTTTTTTTTTTTAAGATTTTATTTATTTATTTGAGAGAGAGAGAATGAGAGACAGAGAGCAGGAGAGGGAGGAGGGTCAGAGGGAGAAGCAGACTCCCTGCCGAGCAGGGAGCCCGATGCGGGACTCGATCCCGGGACTCCAGGATCGTGACCTGAGCCGAAGGCAGACGCTTAACCATCTGAGCCACACAGGCGCC
>NW_027967061.1:0-208 GCF_054177405.1 Leptonychotes weddellii
GAAAGAATCTTTTTTTTTTTTTTAAGATTTTATTTATTTATTTGAGAGAGAGAGAATGAGAGACAGAGAGCAGGAGAGGGAGGAGGGTCAGAGGGAGAAGCAGACTCCCTGCCGAGCAGGGAGCCCGATGCGGGACTCGATCCCGGGACTCCAGGATCGTGACCTGAGCCGAAGGCAGACGCTTAACCATCTGAGCCACCCAGGCGCC
>NW_027967062.1:0-208 GCF_054177405.1 Leptonychotes weddellii
ACCCACATGGGGCCTCCCTAGGTGGTCTGGGCTTCTCACAACATTGTGACTGTGTTCCAAGGGTGAGAAGAGGTAGGTGGAAGCCATACTACCTTTCATGACCTGGTAATATCACTCACCCTGCATTTTGTTCAT
The DNA here is from genome assembly GCF_054177405.1 of Leptonychotes weddellii. Classification (NCBI taxonomy): domain Eukaryota; kingdom Metazoa; phylum Chordata; class Mammalia; order Carnivora; family Phocidae; genus Leptonychotes; species Leptonychotes weddellii. Next base: position 136 of record NW_027967062.1, read on the forward strand.
CAAAGCAGCCACCAAGTGTTATCCAGTTTTAAGGTGAGGAGAAATAGACTCCATCTCTGGATGGCGAATGGCA
>NW_027967063.1:0-208 GCF_054177405.1 Leptonychotes weddellii
AGAAGGGATAAACACATACTGGAGAAGATGTGGCAAAAAGGGAACCCTTGTACACTGTTGGTGGGAATGGAAATTTGTGCAACCACTGTGGAAAACAGTATGGAACTTCCTCAAAAATTGAAAGTGGAACTACTGTATGATCCAGAAATCCTACTTCTGGATGTATATCCAAAGGAAAGGAAATCACTATCTCAAAAAGGTATCTGTA
>NW_027967064.1:0-208 GCF_054177405.1 Leptonychotes weddellii
AAATAGTCTTAGGGCGCCTGGGTGGCTCAGTTGGTTAAGCGACTGCCTTCAGCTCAGGTCATGATCCCAGGGTCCTGGGATCGAGTCCCGCATTGGGCTCCCTGCTCTGCAGGGAGCCTGCTTCTCCCTCTCCCACTCCCCCTGCTTGTGTTCCCTCTCTCGCTGTGTCTCTCTCTGTCAAATAAATAAATAAAATCTTTAAAAAAAA
>NW_027967065.1:0-208 GCF_054177405.1 Leptonychotes weddellii
GTGTTCCCTCTCTGTCTCTCTGTCTCTCTGTCAAATAAGTAAATAAATATTAAAAAAAAAAAAAAGAGTGAGGCCCATTCCAGATCATTCCTTCTCAGAACATCAGGCCCTCGTGGGGGTTGTACTTACTCAATTAATTGATGCTTGATGTTCTTAGACCAGGATAGTGCTCTCTACTATTAATGGCCTTTTTTTTTTTAATTCAAGA
>NW_027967066.1:0-208 GCF_054177405.1 Leptonychotes weddellii
ACACACACACACGGCCGCTCCATGACGGGGGGAGCCGGGCCTCTTCTCCTCCCGGAGCTGGGGCCTGTGCTGGCACAGACCCAAGCCACTTGGGGGGCAGAGCAACACGGGCGGAGGCAGGTCCCCAGCCTCCTGTCCCTGCAGGCCCTGGTGACGTGGCCTCTTCCTCATCGCTTCCTCTCCCAGCAGCCCCCTCCACCAGCAGCCC
>NW_027967067.1:0-208 GCF_054177405.1 Leptonychotes weddellii
AAGGGCAACGGAACCATAGGGAGCAGTGAAAAAGATCCCAGAAAGCAACGGGTGGTAACTGACAATTATATAGCACCCATTATTACTAATTTAAGATATATAAACACCATTGGGTTTCTATCTAGTATCTGTGCTATTATTTTATAAATATAAATATGAGGGCTTTCAAAATATTACAAATGACGCATACATTCTGGTATAAATGTTA
>NW_027967068.1:0-208 GCF_054177405.1 Leptonychotes weddellii
CACTACCTGCACGAGCAAGTCAAGTCCATCAAAGAGCTGGGGGGCTATGTCACCAGCCTGCGCAAGATGGGGGCCCCGGATGCCGGCATGGCAGAGTACCTCTTTGACAAGCTCACCCTGGGCGACAGCGACAAAAAGAACTGAGTTGGGACTGTTTCCCCTATAGCCCAGGGTGCATGGTGACTTTCCCTGATCACCATGCCGAGCA
>NW_027967069.1:0-1145 GCF_054177405.1 Leptonychotes weddellii
TTTTTTTTTTTAAGATTTTATTTATTTGACAGAGACACAGCGAGAGAGGCAACATAAGCAGGGGGAGTGGGAGAGGGAGAAGCAGGAGCCCGATGCGGGGCTCCTTCAGAAACTCTTGCCTTGCTGTCTCTATCAATCTGTTGCCCAGTCCTAACTGCTCCCAAACTCATAAATACCTCGCCACTGCCCTTTCCTTACCAGATGTGGCTAACATTCGATGAAGGTAGCGATCTCCCTTATCTTAGTAAGCTATAAACTCAACTTTGCCTCATTCACAAGCTCTTTGGTGGTGCTTTGCGGGAAAACATTTGACAGGACTATTCTTACCGCCATTTTACAAGTGAGGAAATTGAGGCCCAGAAAGGTTAGTTAATTTATCTGAAGACACAGAGCTAGTGAGTGGTGTGTCCAGGGTTGAAATCCTGCATTCTTCTTCCAGAAAGTACACATCCAGTCACAAGTCTACACTTCCTCCCTGTATATTTGAAATCATACAATAAAGTCACTTACTCTTTCTCCACCAGTCATCAACCATGTGGTGATGATCTTGGAACTCAAATGGCTTCCTGAGCTAGGCTATGCTTTCAGCTTGCTGAAGCCAGGAATGTGGTGCTTTCAAACTCTCTAAACCCCGAGGCACTCCCACCTGCTTAAATTGTTAAACAAAAAGAGGTGTGTTACCTGGGGTCTGTTACTGCTTTCCTTTAATGTCCACCTGCCTGAGCCACAGCCGTTTTCCACAGAGTGGCTGCCTGACAGCCACCATTGTGTCCCTAGCCTGGGGTGACTGTGCCCACCGCTTCACACTGAAAACAAACTGCTTCTTTCTGCTCCCTTACTGCACACAGCCACCTTTTTCTGTCCCCAGTCTTATGCCTGCCCTGTCTTGCAATCCGGCTCAGGATGCTCAGCATCCTGGAAGTTCTAGCTGACCACACCTTGGCAGCAGAGAGCCGGCAGGCAGATGCATGCTGCTATGGGTGGGGAGGTTTCCCATCTGGCAGCCCCTCCCAGATGGAAAAGAAAAACCAACACAAATTACGAAAGAACATGTATCTTCAGGCTCCCTCTCCTTACTGCCTGTGGTATGTCTCTGCTGCCAAGGGAGGCCACGGGCCAGGACCTCCTCAGATAGGCACAGTAGG
>NW_027967070.1:0-208 GCF_054177405.1 Leptonychotes weddellii
AAGATCCCACAATAGCCAATACTGGAAAAGGTTGAACAACAAAATTAAGTAGTATTGGATTATAACCAAAATTATAAAGTAACTATCCATGAGTCCATATTGATATAAATAAATGATTAAATAAATAAACGAGAGAAAATAGACAAGTCTCCTGCACAGAACTCCAAATAATTTCTATAAATATTCTATCCTATAGCTGGTGAACTAT
>NW_027967071.1:0-208 GCF_054177405.1 Leptonychotes weddellii
CTGGAAGGGATTTGGGGGAAGGGAGGTTCATTTCAGGAATTTTATTTTATTTTTTTAATTTAATTTAATTTTTTATGTTATGTTAGTCATCATACAATACATCATTAGTTTTTGATGTAGTGATCCATGATTCATTGTTTTCATATAACACCTAGTGCTCCATGCAGTACGTGCCCTCCTTAATACCCATCACCGGGCTAACCATCCC
>NW_027967072.1:0-208 GCF_054177405.1 Leptonychotes weddellii
AAACTGCTAAGTGGGGACAGACAGGGAGCGAATAAAAGAGGCTCCTGCCTTGTCCTGTGTGCTGTCCAGGCACACTGGAGTTGCAGCTCGGTATCTTAACTTTGAAGGACTTTCTATGTGCAAAGTAAATAAAAGGAACTTCCACAGACCGGGAATAAAATCCCCACCCTTGAGGCACCTGGGTGGCTCAGTCGCTTGGATGTCCAAC
>NW_027967073.1:0-208 GCF_054177405.1 Leptonychotes weddellii
TCCCTCTCTCTGCACTACCCCCACCCCCATCATGCTCTGTATCTTGCTATCTCTTTCTCAAATAAATAAATAAAATATTTAAAAAAATAGTAGCAACCAGTGTTCACTTGATAATATTTCACTTTTTTAGTATTATCAAAGAATACTGGATTCCACTGAAATTAATTTTTCAAGCAATTAAGGTTTAGCTTTTTTTTTTCATAGTTCA
>NW_027967074.1:0-208 GCF_054177405.1 Leptonychotes weddellii
AGGAAACCACAGAGGAAAGGGGGCTCTGGGAATTGTGCTTCCAGAAGTGATGGTGATGATGGGGAGCTGACAGAAGACAGCCTGGGATGGTCACTATTTTTACGTCTCTCAGACGTTTGCCAGTTAGGGGAAGTCCCCAGAATACACTTGAATATGCTTCTAGCTACCATCGTCAGGTCTGAATTCATCACAAGAAAATTTTGTTAAG
>NW_027967075.1:0-208 GCF_054177405.1 Leptonychotes weddellii
AAGGTTTGAGCTCAGTTGGTTAAGCGACTGCCTTCGGCTCAGGTCATGATCCCGGGGTCCTGGGATCGAGTCCCGCGTCGGGCTCCCTGCTCTGCGGGGAGCCTGCTTCTCCCTCTCCCACTCCCCCTGCTTGTGTTCCCTCTCTCGCTGTGTCTCTCTCTGTCAAATAAATAAAATAAAAAATCTTTAAAAAAAAAAAACAACAAAA
>NW_027967076.1:0-208 GCF_054177405.1 Leptonychotes weddellii
CTATCTCGAATACCGTATGACAATTTCAGTGAAAGAACAGGGCTTCTGTCTTAAAAGTAGCCCCATGGGGGGGTGCCTGGGTGGCTCGCTGGTGTTGAGCATCTGACTCTTTTTTTAAATTAATTTTATTTTATTCTGTTATGTTAATCACCATACATTACATCATTAGTTTTAGATGAAGTGTTCCATGATTCATTGTGCATAACAC
>NW_027967077.1:0-208 GCF_054177405.1 Leptonychotes weddellii
AAATTGATAGTTTATGCCTTGATTCATTGCTTAAACTACTATCATCACAGTACAAAAATCATGGGAAGCAAATAGTGGCTACTACAGTTTTAATAAGTTCTGCATAAGGCTTTTGAACTTTTGCCCCAAAAGATAATTTCCTGCACCTTGCTAATACCATCTGTCCTTTTCTAAGACCCATGGCAAAAAAAAAAAAAAAAGTAATAAG
>NW_027967078.1:0-208 GCF_054177405.1 Leptonychotes weddellii
GACGAACCATGAGAGACGATGGACTCTGAAAAACAAACTGAGGGTTCTGGGGGGGAGGGGGGTGGGAGGATGGGTTGGCCTGGTGGTGGGTATTGAGGAGGGCACGTTCTGCATGGAGCACTGGGTGTTATGCACAAACAATGAATCATGGAACACTTCATCTAGAACTAGTGATGTAATGTATGGGGATTAACATAAGAATAAAAAA
>NW_027967079.1:0-1145 GCF_054177405.1 Leptonychotes weddellii
TCAGAGCAGGGGACACCCTCCTGGCCAGCCCAGGGCTCACCTCTGTGGAGGGAAACAAATTGTCTTCATCTGGCCCAAGAGCAGAAATCCTAGGGCAGGGATCTGATTGGCCCAGCGTGGGCCCATGCCCATCTTTAGACCAATCACTGCCGTCAGGGGGTGGGATATTAAGACTGGCAACCCCATTCAGAAGCATATGTTGCGAAAAGGAAGAACGGGTATCTGGAAGGGAAGGGAGGTTTGGAGAAAACCAAAAGGCCTGCTTTGGCTCTGCTCAGACCTACTCTCCAGGTCTGCTTGCCCCATTTGACAGGTAGAGTCCCCTAAGTCTAAGCAAGGTCAAGAGACTCACTCAGGTTACACAGTAGGAAAATAAAACCTCACTCCCCACACGATGTGATACCGTGTGTCCTGGAAGGAAGAGTCTCCGGCGCCCAGGCAGCCCTGCTCAGCACCTCGCCCAGCCTGGCCGAATTCCCCTGAATCTTGGTCCCTGTCCATGTGTCCCTGGCATGCTCACGGGATGAGCCATGGCATTCAGTTGCTCACTCCTGGACCAGCTGCCGCAGCCCAGTGCTGCTGGTCCATTCTGCTGAGCCTGGGAGTTGTCAAACATCTCAGAAGCAATTGCCCATATATTTTAGGTCCGGCCAAGGCAGTCTGCCTTTGTCCAGCATCATTTGCTGTATATTCCAAAAGAAATTGGATCCATATGGACCAAATTCCTCCACGCTCATCTCACGCGGGCCAGGGTTTGGCACAAAAGGGCCGAGCACTGTGGAAAGTCTTCTCTACCTTCCCTGGGGGCCAGAGCACAGCCACCAATGCCAAAGGGATCTCAAGTCCCCCAAGCAGTGCCTCCAAAGCCTACCCGCAAAGGATCAGAGCAGGACAAAGCCTGGGGACAAGGAGAAGCTGCTATCTCCATGCCCTGGGCCTGGGGGAAGGCTGGAGCACTGCCTCTCCCACCAGCTGCCTGCAAGCACGGAGGCACCGAGTCCAGAACTCGGTGGTCAGAGTGGGACCAGCCCGGCAGCCCATCCCCGCTCCGCCATTCTTTAGCTGCGTGGCCACAAGCAAACCTCAGTTCCCTCATCTGAAAAATGCGGATAAAAATGGGATCGATCCCATGGGATAGTGATTCC
>NW_027967080.1:0-208 GCF_054177405.1 Leptonychotes weddellii
AAATATAGCTGAATGTTATATCTGAATGTACTATAGGGGAGTATGGTGGAAATGACCCTGCTGGGGATGAAGCCTATTATCTTATATCATGACAGTTGCAAATATAGTAAACAATACATTCGTTATTATTACCAGATTTGAACCAAAGTAAATCTCTATTGTTGCATAGTAAAACCATGCAGAAGAAATCAACCATGCTAGCTCTGGT
>NW_027967081.1:0-208 GCF_054177405.1 Leptonychotes weddellii
ACCTGAGCTGAAGGCAGTCGCTTAACCAACTGAGCCACCCAGGCGCCCATCCTCTTTTAAATTTCTAGTTAATATTTCCGCCACCTATCTTAATTTTGTTCATTTTTAAAAATGTATTGTGAGGGGCGCCTGGGTGGCTCAGTTGGTTAAGCGACTGCCTTCAGCTCAGGTCATGATCCTGGAGTCCCGGGATCGAGTCCCGCATCGG
>NW_027967082.1:0-208 GCF_054177405.1 Leptonychotes weddellii
ACTTATCAATAGCCTAATCTTTCATTTTAAGAAACTGGAAAAAAAAAAAAAAAGAGCAAACTAAACCCAAAGCAAGCATAAGGAAGAAAATTTAAAAAATTGAAAATACAGAAATATAGAAAAATAGAAAAAATAGAAAATTTAAAAAATATAAGGAAAATCAACTAGAGACAAAGAAAAAAAAGAACAAAAGAAAAAGAAAAAAAAA
>NW_027967083.1:0-208 GCF_054177405.1 Leptonychotes weddellii
ATTCTTTTTTTTTTTTTTTTTTTTAAGATTTTATTTATTTATTTGACAGAGAAAGACACAGTGAGAGAAGGAACACAAGCAGGGGGAGTGGGAAAGGAAGAAGCAGGCTTCCCACTGAGCAGGGAAACTGATGCGGGGCTCAATCCCAGGACCCTGGGATCATACCTGAGCTGAAGCCGAAGGCAGACGCTTAACAACTGAGCCACCC
>NW_027967084.1:0-208 GCF_054177405.1 Leptonychotes weddellii
CCATCTCATCTTTCAAGCCAAGGCAATTCACTTCCTAGGCAGTCCCTGATCCATAACTGAGCAAGGTGGAGGTACTGGGCCTGGTCATTTCTGCCCAACATATGACTCAATTTTGAAGGTACTGTGTACTGAAGCTCCACTCATTGCTCTGGGTTGGCCATGACTTTTTCAGGTCTGCATTGATGTCTGAAATGTTTCTATAGTCATC
>NW_027967085.1:0-208 GCF_054177405.1 Leptonychotes weddellii
GAACAGAGTGGTTCCGACTTGGAAACCAGACCTGGTCCGGGAACAGAGTGGTTCCGTTTGGAAACCAGAGTGGGTCCGGGAACAGAGTGGTTCCGATTCGGAAACCAGACCGGGTCGGGTTGGACTGGGTCTGAAGCCGGCCAGAGTTGGACTAGATCCGAATGAGAAACCTGACCGGGCCCAGGAGCAGAGTGGTTCCATTTGGAAA
>NW_027967086.1:0-208 GCF_054177405.1 Leptonychotes weddellii
AAGCGGCGCAAGGACCGCAGCCCTCACGCCCCACCGCAGCCCGCGTTTGGCCGCAGAAAATGCTAGGCGGAGGGCTGGACCGCGGCGAGGCGATGACCCTTCGGAAACACCTGCCTCTTGCGCCCCCCGCCCCGCCCCCGTCCTTCTTGGTGTAGAAAATGGTGGTCAGCACGGGGGATGGGGCGGCTGGGTGTGGGGGCGAGGCGGC
>NW_027967087.1:0-208 GCF_054177405.1 Leptonychotes weddellii
ACAGGCCAATGGAAAAATGGGCAGAAGGAATGGGAGCAACTAGGAACCTTGGCCATAACACTCCCGGCATGAACTTGGATGCACTCTCCTCTTTGTCATGACCCTGGAGGTCACATGTGAAAATAGTGGCTTCACTAGATGTGAGGAGACTGGATGTCTGAGGTATGCCACTCAGAGGAGAGCCCAAATGAGCAGTGCAGCCTCCATC
>NW_027967088.1:0-208 GCF_054177405.1 Leptonychotes weddellii
CAAAAAACATGCAAGAACTGGGATCTTTATAATGTTCCAAAAGTCCTGTTACAGTGGAGGAGTGAAATACACATGGGTCGTGGGCGTCAAAACTAAAGTTGTGATTCCACTGTTCAATTCGGGCATGCAGGGATCTGTTGTAGCGACGGAAGCTCACAGAGAAGAGGTAGTCCTCTTGCGCAGAGTCCCTGAGCAAGAATGTGCCTTC
>NW_027967089.1:0-208 GCF_054177405.1 Leptonychotes weddellii
AGGCAATATAGCTTTTGCCTGGCCCTCTCGCTCTTTGGTGATGTAGCTCATGAGGCCTGAGGATTTAAGACACCTGGCTACTCTGATGCAGATGCTGCCATGCTGGGGACACCACAGACAGAGACAAAGACAGAGATGGAGACAGATACCAGAGGAGTCCAAGCGTTCCAGCATCTTGGTGTATGTGAGTCTTCTTAGCCCAGGCACC
>NW_027967090.1:0-1145 GCF_054177405.1 Leptonychotes weddellii
GGGACTCCAGGATCATGACCTGAGCCGAAGGCAGTCGCTTAACCGACTGAGCCACCCAGGCGCCCCAAAAGCAGGATTTTTAATGAGCCTGGGTAACTTTGGATTACACCGTTTTGTGCAAGCCCCCAAGTTGTGCTGTCCACTCCCAGGGAAGTCCTGAAGGCAGGGAATTAGGCACACCTGGGGGACAGATAAAGAAACTTTGAGAGAGTTTTCGGAAAAAGGAAAGGAGAAACTAGAGTCTCTGGAGGATACTTGGTGTTCAGACCGAACGCTGGATAGGCGGTAAAGAAAGAATTAACAGCCTGATTCTCCAGAGCAGCCAAGTGAGGGGCCAAATTCCAAGAACACGGCCTGAGGCCACCGGTAGGGGGAGAGAGCTCAACCAGCCCCTTTGCAGGAGTGAAACAGATGTTAGCATCAAGGTCCTACTTTGTGTTAGGAGGTTTGTGTGGCTTGTTTGTTTTGGGGTTTTGGTCTAATTTAACAATTTAGGGAGTGGAAAGAAAAATTAAGCAATTATCATGCTGCCTGAATGATGTTTTGGAATAACCAAGAATAGGTCAGTGTACCAAGTAGGTAGGTCATTGCCCCCCTTAATGACCCATATCCGGGCAGTATTATTGTCTAGAGTGATAACCAGTACAGTTCTCAGTACACGCAGAGAGAAGGCTTGTAGGAAAGAGATAAAAAGCCTCTGAGTTTTATTATGCACAGTGTATAGTGTAAACAGTGGGTGCTTAATACATAATTGTTTCAATAAAGGCTTTTTCCAGCAGCTGTACTCAATGAGGGACAGGACCTGTCTAAGGTCACACTGCTGGTTGGGCGAGTTGACCAAACCCTCGTCTGTGGCTCGGGCCTCAGCACCCCACAAGAGACCAGCCGGACAGAAGGGCTAAGGAGGAGAGGATCAGACGGCAGGTGTGTGTTAGATCCTCATCCTTCGTCTCTAGGATCACTCTTGTGAGTCTCTGCTTCTTGATTGCTCCCTGTGACTGACACCTGTTTCAGAAAATGTCACGATAAGGAGCTATGTTCTGCTTGTGCCTTGAACCAGCTGACCGTTTCTCATTCTGGTTCAGATTGCAGTTGAGAGACTCTAGCAGCTTCCCTGTTGGAGAGGGTGTGTACATGTTAGGAGG
>NW_027967091.1:0-208 GCF_054177405.1 Leptonychotes weddellii
AGGATGGGTTAGCCTGGTGGTGGGTATTGAGGAGGGCACATTCTGCATGGAGCACTGGGTGTTATGCACAAACAATGAATCATGGAACACTTCATCTAGAACTAATGATGTAATGTATGGGGATTAACATAGCAATAAAAAAAAATAAAATAAAATAAAATAAAACAGAGGATTTGCCATTCAGGTTTTCATATGCTGGTCTGCAGCG
>NW_027967092.1:0-208 GCF_054177405.1 Leptonychotes weddellii
GCAGCGTCGCCGGCCTCCACGAGATCAACTGTGAGGCTGAAATCAGTCCCAGACCCACCACCACTGAACCTGGCTGGGACCCCAGACTCTCGACTGGATGCTTTATAAATCAGGACTTTAGGACGCTGTCCTGATTTCTGTGGATACCAGGTCATGTAGTGGGTAATGCCCCAAATGTCACTGACTTTCTGACTGGCCTTGCAAGAGA
>NW_027967093.1:0-208 GCF_054177405.1 Leptonychotes weddellii
AACATGCTACTAAACAATGAATGGGTCAAAAAGGAAATCAAAGAAGAAATTAAAAAGTACATGGAACATATACTGCATTATTTGTTTCAGAGGTACAGATCTGAGATTCAACAGTCTTGCACAATTCACAGCACTTACCAGAGCACATACCCTCCCCAGTGTCTATCACCCAGTCACCCCCTCCCTCCCACCCCCCCCCCACTCCAGC
>NW_027967094.1:0-208 GCF_054177405.1 Leptonychotes weddellii
GCAGTAGACATTCTAGCTGTTCACAGATATTTTACCTCTTCTCTCCTTTCTGTTATGTGGTAAGATTATACCATTCTAATTCTTTTAGAGTTAAGCATGGATACGTAACCTGTTTTAGCCAATGAAATCTGAGCAGAAGTGATATTGCTAATGGCTAGAAATTTCAAGAGCCAATGGAAGATTTACTTTCCCATGTGGTTGATCATGA
>NW_027967095.1:0-208 GCF_054177405.1 Leptonychotes weddellii
GTGCCCTCCTCAATACCCACCACCAGGCTAACCCATCCTCCCACCCCCCTCCCCTCTAGAACCCTCAGTTTGTTTTTCAGAGTCCATCGTCTCTCATGGTTCGTCTACCCCTCCGATTTCCCCCGCTTCATTCTTCCCCTCCCGCTACCTTCTTCTTCTTCTTTTTTTTTTTCTTAACATATATTGCATTATTTGTTTCAGAGGTACA
>NW_027967096.1:0-208 GCF_054177405.1 Leptonychotes weddellii
AGCGTGGAGCTCGATGGGGGGGGGGCTCGATCCCAGGACCCCGGGATCATGACCTGAGCCGAAGGGAACTGCTCAACCGACTGAGCCACACGGGCACCCCTGTACTCTACTGTCTCTCTGAAGGAAGTGCTATCATTGGGGCGCCCGGGTGGCTCAGTCATTAAGCGTCTGCCTTTGACTCAGGTCATGATCCCGGGGTCCTGGGATA
>NW_027967097.1:0-208 GCF_054177405.1 Leptonychotes weddellii
GGGCATCCTGCGCGTGCACACGGGCGCCTGCAGCTGCTGCTGAGGGTGGCGGGCTGGCCGGCCCCCGCGGCGAGCAGGACCCCGCTCCTCCTCTCCCTCCTGCAACGGGCGGGGGCGGGGCGTGGCTGCCGCTCAGGCTGTCACTGCCTTCGCGTTCAGCTTCCTGCGTGGGTGGTGCGGGCCAGGAGGCAGGGCTGGCGCCCCCCCC
>NW_027967098.1:0-208 GCF_054177405.1 Leptonychotes weddellii
AAACTGCTCAGTGGGGACAGACAGGGAGCGAATAAAAGAGGCTCCTGCCTTGTCCTGTGTGCTGTCCAGGCACACTGGAGTTGCAGCTCGGTATCTTAACTTTGAAGGACTTTCTATGTGCAAAGTAAATAAAAGGAACTTCCACAGACCGGGAATAAAATCCCCACCCTTGAGGCACCTGGGTGGCTCAGTCGCTTGGGTGTCCAAC
>NW_027967099.1:0-208 GCF_054177405.1 Leptonychotes weddellii
AAGGGGCGCCTGGGTGGCTCAGACAGTTAAGCATCTGCCTTCGGCTCAGGTGATGATCCCAGGGTCCTGGGATTGAGTCCTGCATGGGGCTCCCTGCTCCGTGGGGAGCTTGCTTCGCCCTCTCCCTCTGCTTCTGCCTCTCTCTCTCTCTCCCCCTGTCTCTCATGAATAAATAAATAAAATCTTAAAAAAAAAAAAAGAAAGAAAC
>NW_027967100.1:0-208 GCF_054177405.1 Leptonychotes weddellii
AAGAAGAAGGTAGCGGGAGGGGAAGAATGAAGCGGGGGAAATCGGAGGGGTGGACGAACCATGAGAGACGATGGACTCTGAAAAACAGGCTGGGGGTTCTAGAGGGGAGGGGGGTGGGAGGATGGGTTGGCCTGGTGGTGGGTATTGAGGAGGGCACGTTCTGCATGGAGCACTGGGTGTTATGCACAAACAATGAATCATGGAACAC
>NW_027967101.1:0-12366 GCF_054177405.1 Leptonychotes weddellii
GGGCGGGCTGTGGAACCTGAGAGCCCAGACTGACCTCCCAGAGGAAGGAAGATGGTAGATGAGTGGGAGTTAACCAGCAAGAGGCAGCCCGGGGTTCCGGGCAGAAAGAACAGGGAGTGAGCATGCTGTCTTCAAGAAACTACCTGAGATTGGTTGTGGCTAGAGAGGGAGCAGGGCTGGAGCTGGGAAGGGCCTTGAAGGCCAAGTGAAGGGCTCTGAGCAGTGGGAAGCATGGACTGATTTGAAGCAGGGGAGTGACATGGTCTGGTTTGGATTTTAGAAAGACCACTCTGGCTACTGGGGACAATAAGGGAGGACAAGGGCAGACGTGGATTGAGCTCTGTGGCCTGGGAAAGACTTGCCTGCTGGCTGAGCCTCCTTAGGAAATGCACACAACACTCGCCCCACTTGCCTCACCAGGCCAGTGCTGGGATCCAGTTAGGCAAGAGGGGCACGAGACAGACAGAAGTCACTTTTGTTGAACCCTCCTGTCTGGCCTTCTGTCAGGCATCTCCTCTCACCTGCACAGAATCGTGCTATCACAAAGAGAGAGGTTTGGTCAGTGGAGATGAGCCCCTCTGGGGGCTGGGAGGCGCCCTGCAGGGGCAGCAGCAGTTGATGGGACTTCTGTGCCGGGTCTCAGGAGTGAATGCAGCCTGTGTTCTGGGGGACATGCTGGGTGCTTGAGCACCCCGCTCCCCAACAATGCTACCAACCCCCAGCCTGGTGGGGCTCAGTCTCAAAGTCGCGTCTATTCCCCGCGGGGGCACAGGATTGGGCTGATGCAGCCACTGTGACATCAGGGGTGTTGTGACAAGGCCTGAACCAAACTTAAAAAGCCAACCACACAGGCCTCCTTATACCATCCCCGCTCCATCATAAGCAAACACTGGCACAGGAGGTGCGGGGAGTCCGTTTATTCATTGCTAGAAACAAAACATTTTGATGTATTAAAATGGCTGTGCCAGAAATTCCCCATATCAAAGGCATCCCGCCCAAACACCCTGCTTTAGAGCCTGGCTCTGGGCCGGGTCCCAGGGGGACAAGGGAACCCGAGATGGCGCAGTGACCTGCACACACAGACTCTGGTGCAGAGAGCAGAAAGGTCACTGGGGAGCGAGGGACAGCGGGGTGCGAAGGGGTCGTCAGGGCTAGGAGGTGTTAGCCAGCCGCAGGAAGGCTGACGGGGGTGGTCCAGGCTGAGGGAGGTGGGGGTTTGAGTCCCGTTCATTCAAAGAACTGCAAATAGTTGCATCGGGCTGGAGTGGCCTGTGCAGAAGACTGGATGAAGAAGGACCCTGGAGGCCCAGGTTGGACTTGATCTCGAAGGCAGTGGGAAGTCTGTCATTGATGCTTTTTTAAGAAATTGGACCAACCCATTTTGAGAGATAAGGAGATAGACAGAGGGTGTAGGGTGCCTGGCCTTGGGAGCTTCCCGCCAGAAAGAACAGCCTGACCACTGACTTGCTGTTGAAGTGTACACGTCAGCAAGGAGGGAGGCCTTCCTGCAGGTGGGAGCCTGGGCTGGGCAGGGCCTGAGAACAGACGGAAGCTGCTGGCTGCTCAAGCGCAGGAATTCGCCTCCTGGAAAAATGAACCTGGGCCAGAATTGTCTGGAGGAGGCAGGAGCAGAGCAGGGAGACTGTGTAGCCCTGGCTAGAGATGGTGGTGGCCCTGGGAATGGAGAGAGGAATAAGGAAGTTCAGGAGCTGGGCTCGGCAGGGATGGACTGGGCATGGGAACAAGATTCCAGACTTGTGGCTGAGCAGCTGGTCAGACGGTGGGGCCATTTATCAACCTGGGTAGGTAGGTTTGTAGGATTTTTGAGGAGAGCAGGAGAGGATTTTTTTTAAAGTCCTAAGCCTGGGATATAAAGAATGTGGGCTTTGGACTGAGAGAGTTGTGTTGAATCCTAGTTCTGCCACCTTCTAGGGATGTGACCTTATGCAGGTCACTTCTCTCTCAGCCTCAATTTCCTCATTGGTAAAATGGGGATAATAATGCCCTTACATGGTTTGGGGGAGGACACAATTAGATGCTGTAAGTAAGGTGCCTGGCACAATGTGTGGCCTGTAGTAAGTACTCAATAAATGTGGGTTCTTTTTCCCTTGTTGTAGAGGTGGGCCACAGGGGAGAAGAGAGCGGTGGGGGAAGAGGTCAGCAGACCCACCCCTGCTCCTGCCCTAGGCTGTGCTCTGGGGCCAGGTGGGAACCATATATACAGAGCGGGCTGGCTCTTCTGATGCAGGGGCCTTCAGGAGCTCCTGGCCTGTGGGCTCCATGCTAGCTGCCTCCAGTGCCCCTCTCTCACCCGCAGGGAAGCGCTTCGAGGGCAGCTGCTGCCTGCAGAACAGGACGAGGACACTGAGGGCATGTGCAAGCCTCTGTCCTGTGGCTGGGAGATCACAGACACCTTGTGCGTGGGCCCTGTCTTCACCCCGGCGAGCATCATGTGAGCAGACCCCGTTTCCCCCTGGAGAACTCCGGCGGGGCCGCAGAGATGCCTCTGGGAGACGTGGGGAAGGCAGCAAGCAGGGGCACCCTTCGGCCAGGACTCCGGTGCTCACTCTGCTGGCCCCCACGCTCCACCTGTAGTGTTTCTGCCCTCTAAATAGGACCAGTCTTACACTCGCTGTAGTTCAAGTATGCAACATAAATCCTGTCCCTTCCAGCTGTGTCTGCCTCCTCTGCAGCGCAAGGGGCCTGGTCAGCCAGGTGTGGGGGTGTTCTTGGGGTCTCCCTGGGTCTCCTTCCTACCTTTGTAAATATGAAGCAAATAAATATTTAGGTTTTTTTTTTAATACTCCAGTGGAATCTAGCAGTTCAATTCACAAAGCAGCCTGGGCTAGGCCAGGGCCAAGACTTTCCCACCCCACACTGATGACCCCATGCCCTCTGCTTCAGTCCTGACCCAGCTGCAGCGTGGATATCTCCCACCGGCACCCGGCTTCTCTGACTCCTCTCTGTCCTCTGCACAGGCCGCTATGCCTGGTGTCATGAGGAAGAGTGAGCTGTTACGGGTTGAGGCAGGGGTCAGAGTTGCCATCCTTCAGCCCTGGAGCTGCAGCTCCCAACTGGTGGGGGGCCTCTATGTGAACCCAACACCCCGCCTAAGGCCTGGCCCAACGTGAGGGCGACTGAGTACCTGACACAGCTTTGGAAATTCATACCAAAGATAAAGAGCAAAGAGATGGGTGTCAGAGACGTTCTGAAGAGACCCTGCACCCTTACTGTCCTTGCAGGTCTGCAAGGCAGTAAGAGTAATGCAGAGATGGGTGATTGGGTTCGCTTATTCAGGCAGTAACTGCCAAAGCAGGGCTGGCCACAGAGCACCACCACGTCCAGTGCCAAGGGCCCTGACACTGATGTCCCCTCAACTGAAAGTTCATTGTCACTGCTATGGTCCCAGGCGATGCACTGGAGGCGGGGGGGTGAGCTGCTTAGCAAAGGAGATCAGATGTTAGAGTTGCCCCAGCTGCTACAGGGGACCTGAAAGATTTTTTTCTTCTGCAATTAAAAAAAATTGAAATATAAAATTCACATACCTTAAAACCTACCCTTTCCAAGTACAGAATTCAGTGGTTTTTAGTATATTCACAGAGTCTGCACAACCATCACTACTGTCCAATCCCAGAACATGTTCATTACCTCGAAGAGGAGCCCTGTGCCCATTAGCATTCACGCCTCATTTCCCCCTTCCTTCAGCCCCTGGCAGTCACTAATCTACTGCCCATCCCTGTGGCCTGGGCTGTTCTGGACATATCATTATGAATGTTTTTATACCTTCACTTGAACTTCTCTCTGGGTAAGCCTGGTACATGGGGTTTTTTCCCCACACTGCCAAGCAGTCAGTCCTCTGACACAAGCTGGGTGTCCCGCAATTCAACTCGATTCTGACACTATCTACCCAGAGATAGCTTCAGATCCCACAGGTTAAGGACTCGGTCCTACAAGACCACCCCACTCTCCCCCCACTTCAGACACCGATCTCCAAATCCAGGTCGTGACCTGTGTTTGGACCAACCGGCTATAGATTGGAGCTTCCAATAACCCCCTTCCTTGGGTTCAATTAATATGCTAGACTGGCTCACGGAACTCAGGGCAACACTTTACTTACTATGTTACTGGTTTATTATGAAAGGAAATAGCCAGAGAAGGAGCTGCACAGGGCAAGCTCTGGAGAAAGGGTGCAGAGCTCCCGCGCCCCCTAGGCATCACTCTCCTAGCACTCCCATGTGTTCACCGGCCTGGAAGCTCCCCGAACCCTGTCCTGTGGGCTTTTATGGAGGCTTCATTACCTAGGCAGGACTGATTAAATCACTGGCATCAGTGACTGAACTTAATCTCCAGCCTCCTCCCCTCCCCAGGGCTTGAGGGTAGGAAATAACAAAAGACACCTTTGTCGCTCTTGTCACTTAGGAAATTTTAGGATCTCTGTGCCAGGAATGGGGATGAAAACAAAACATGTCTGTTATTGTAAGTCACAATATCATTCCTGGTAGCCAGTTTCAGCGTCTCAGCCAATCCTGGGTCCTGCATGTGGCTCTGAGGTCACCTCATGAGGCAACGTGTTCTGAGTGAACTGGGCGCTTGTCAAAAGCAGAGATGCCTTTTCCAGGCTGGGCCTAGTTTGTGGTACTTCAACAATAAGCAGGCTGAAAGGTCAGGGCCCCAAGAGACTCGGGGACCAAGCAGAGAGGGTCACTGTACTGCCCGCTGGTTCTCTACCCACCACCAGGTTTTTCATCTTCCCGTGCCAGGCTCTGCCCTCGTGCGTGAGACTGTTTCTGAGACTTCTTCCGTTTTGATGCCCGAGCAGATCTGGACCCGCTCATGCTCCTCCTTTGGAGGAGAGGGAAGGAGGGCAAACACAGGTTCTGCTGGAACTAGCCATCTGCTTCCAAAGGCAGCAGATGCACTGCTAAGACCGCTGGGTGCAGGGAGATCCAGGCATAGCCCATCGCCTAGGCCCCATCCGAGGCTGCTTCAGGCAGATTCGCTGGGGAGACGCTTCTGTGGCTTTTAAAGCGACAGCGGCTGGCACGGAGTTTGAACGGATTTCTCACTGGAGCCTTTCAAATGTTTCATGTTCCATTTGCTGCAAGAGTGTGAAATTTATACTTTTCTGAGAAAGATATACACAGAGGTTGCTGTGATTTGCTTGAGAATAATAAACAGTCATTTCAGTTGTTTTCGTCTGTCATTTCCATCTTTTTGTGAAGAGAAGAGTAGTAAACAGGTGGAGGATGTGAAGGCCCTCAGGCCTCTCCAGGGGAATCTGACCTGGGTCTCCAGGAGCCCGGGCTGCACAGGCATTTGCCTCCTTTGAGCACCTACCTAAGCAGGCCACTGGCAGTGAACTTGCATGCCATGCTGGCTGCCCCAGAGGTCACTTTCCTGTTGGCCTCTGCCAGACCCATCCTGCCCTGGGACCTCACCTAAGGGACACCCTCCTCTCAACAACTCCCCACAACCCATCTGTGCCTCCCGAGGCTTCTCCTGTGGGCTCACTCGCTCGCTCACTCATTCTGGGAGGCTCACGGACCTGCTCCCTCCACTCCCAGACCAAGCTGCCACCCCTCTCACTCAGGGACTGGCCCCCTCCTGCCCCTCCACTGTCCACTCTGCTCAGCACTGGAGCCAGTTGCTGCCGCGATTCCCATTTCATCGAGAATAACCTTTAAAATCCTCATCCAGCTACTTCTCTGGCTCCCTCTCCTCCTCCCTTACTCCTCCGCAGACACACTGGCCCCTCCATTCCTCAAACACTCCATACATCGCACCCATGCTGGGCCTGCACTTGCTGTCCCCGCTCTCTGAAATGAACTTCCCGGGTTATCTGTGGGGCTCACTCACTTCCGGTTCTACTCAAATGTTTTCTCCAGGCAAAGGCTTCTCTGATCAGTCTTTAGAAAACCTCCCTCAACTGGTTTTCTTTTTCTTCACAGTACCTATCAGCACTCGCCACACTCCATTACATGTTGTTCTGTGCATCATCTGTCAGCGCCTCCAGAATGTGAGCTTGGCAGCAGGAACTTTACTTTTTTCACTGCTAGGTCTTCACTACTCAGAACAAAGTAAGTGCTCAAAAAGTGGATATCAAATGGACAAGTGAATAAACCTAGCATTAGACCTGTCTGAATCTGTTTCCTCCTTTGTAAAATGGAGCTGCTAAATATATTTCCCTCAGAGGGCTATTGGTATAAAGTACTCAGCTCAGAGCCTGGCACATCATTAGGTGCTAAGTAAAAGATGCTGAAAGGTATTCCTTGAGCATTTACTGTGGTCATGCCCTGTAGTAGACGCTGGTGATGCAGAGATGAGTCCTCAAGGAACTCACAGTGCAGTGGGGTCATAAAGGACCCTGAATGAGAGTAAGGAGTCTGACCTTAATTCTGTAGGCAGTAGGGAGCCCCATATGCTTCTGGAACAGAAACATGACAGGATCTTTGAGAAGATAATTGAAAGTATATTCAAAAGGGGCAGAAGGAGAAGAGCTGGTGGGCTGGTGGCCGCCAGGGAACCTTATGGACGTCCCAGGGATACAAGTTGTCCTGTCTATGTCTGTTCTGGAGGGAGACTGTGCCTCTCTGGGTGTCATCCCTCCCTTTGGAGGCTCAGGCCAGCTCATTCAGTTGTACAGGGACCACAGGGAAGGCCACAGGATGGCACTTCCCTCTCAACACTTTGCTCCATTTTATTTTTATTTTAATTTTTTAATTTTTAAAATTTTTTAAAAGATTTTATTTATTCATTTGAGACACAGAAATACAGAGAGAGAGAGCATGAGCAGGGAGAGAGGCAGAGGGAGAAGGAGAAGCAGGCTCCCCGCTGAGCCAGGAGCCCGATGTGGGGCTCGATCCCAGGACCCTGGAATCATGACCTGAGCCGAAGGCAGATGCCCAACCATCTGAGCCACCCAGGCGCCCCAACACTTTGCTCCATTTTAAATCCTCTTCCTGGCACCTCTGGGATGAGCAGCTAAACTTTTGTAAATTCAACCAGCAAAATTATCCAATACAGCCTTCTAGCAGTCAGAGGGATCATACTGAAATCTGAACCTGATCTTGTCAGTCCTGTGCTGAAAGCCCTTCAGTTGATTCCCACTGTGATGCCAATAAAAGCGAAATTGCCTGAGGCCTCTGCCCACCTCTCCCTTCTCATGCCACTCTGCTCTCACCATGCTCCAGCCTACTGGCCTCTTTTCAGTTCCTCACATTTACAGAGTTCTTTCCTGCCTCCAGGCCTCTGCCCTTGCCGTTCCCTCTGCTGTTCCTGGGCTAACTCATTCTCATTTTAAAGGGTCACCTTAAATGTCACCTTCTTGGGAAGGCCTTTTCTGAATACCATACAAAGTGGTCCCCCATCTGTGTTAGGTGGAGTCACACTTTATAGGAATTAGATCCTTGAAAACGTTATTTAAGGTAAGAAACACATCAAGATTATCCCTGAAAATCCTTAGAGCCCTGAACAGCTCCACGATCTCTCTCCCTCACCCTTTCAGGTCTTTGCTCAAATGTCACCTTCTCAGTGAAGCCTTCCTGACCACCACTCTTTAAAACGAACATTCCCACCCCAGCATTTTGTAACCCATTGGTACCCTTACTCTCCCTCCCGCCCCCCATAGCTCACCATCTGACATACTATATATTTTATTTGGAATTAAGCTCTTAAAGGTAGAGATTTGTTCACTGCCTGTCCCCAGTGCCTAGACTCTGCTCTATACATAGCTGTTCCATAAATAACGGTTGAAGGAAGGACTCTCTCAGGTCTCAGCTTAGGGGTCTCCCTTTTTGCTAGGTAATGCTTAAGCATGCACAGTATCCTGTATATCTACCAGTATTAAAGAACAGTTGATCACAAGGTAATTTTTCTCTACATTTGTTAATCTCACAAAGACGGGGAGCTTCTCCTAACTGCCAATGTCACCTGGAGCCTGGGTTTGAGCCTGGTAGAGTAGATGCTTAGCGTCTTTTGAATAAACTAGGCTTGGAGGGCGAGGGGAGGCGGGTGGGCATCCGGCCCCTTCGGCTCAGCTCCCGAACAGCAGCCTGGATCCCGCAGAGGGCCGACCGCAGACTGGCACGGGCTGGGGGCCCTGCAGGCCATCTCAGCAGTACACGCAGGCAGAGTGAGGTCGACGCACGGGTGAGCCTTAGCAGGGAAGGCCTACAGGGTGCCTCAATAGCTCTTTCTGCTCTTCCACTCAGCTGGGTGAGCTTGGCCTAGGCCTGCCGGATAGATCTGAATTCAGACAAACGACGGACATTTTTTTTTAAGGAAACGTTACGTCTCGGAAAATACGTGGGATATTCTTACAGACGGACGTTACTTGTGGAGGGATGACACCGAAATTCAGCTCTACTGGGCGTCCTGCATTGTATTTACTAACGCTGGTAACCTTACTCTCTCTGGCTTTCGCTTTCCCCGTCTGTGAAACGGAGATACTTCTGCAAAACCGGCCTCGGGGGCTCCAAAGGCGGAGCAACTGGCCGCCCCCCACCCCCCGGCCCCGGGGCGGTCCCTCTGCTAAGTCGTGTGCGAGCGCGCTGGTCTCGGGAGAGTTTCACGCCGAGTGAATACGTTCAAGGAGCTCGGTTTTCTCACTGAACAAACGAGACCGCCGGCGGCGGAAACGATTCCCTCCGCCACCGCCTCTCGGAATCTCAAACGACCGGTTTCCAGCCGCGGCGGCCGCGGATTTCCGGTAGCGTGACGTCCCTTCCGCGCCAGAGAGCCTCCTAGGCTTCGAGCCCTGCGCTCTCGCGCTCTCTGCCGGCCCGGAGGAGGAGCTGACCTTACCAAACGGAAGAGAGAGCGCAGTCCATTGGTTGAAAGACCGACGCAGCTACCAGCCTCCACCAATGGAAAACCGAACCTTCGCCGCGGGCGGGGCTCCCACAGGAAAGGGGTCAGCCCGGGAAGAAAGCGGCGTGGGAAGGCGGCTACCTGGTCTCCGCCGGGCGTGAAAGGCTCGAAGTAACACCGGAAGTGGGTTTGTTTCCACCAGCTACTTCCGCCTCACTTACAAAGTGGGAGGATCCTAGAAGAAAAGGACCCGATTGCTGTAGTGTTCTTGGAGGCTCGTCTCAGGTGTCCTCCCTGCCCACCCGTTTCATACCCGGGAGAGACACCTGATGAGTTCACGCGGAAAATCAGGGACTTTGAACGAATTCTTGACCTGGAGGCCAAGCTGTTTTTACGTTTTAAAATAATGAAGAGTACTAACTGTGTGCCTTGCCTCTCACTCGCTTTATTTCATTTAATCCGCACAAGCCTGTGAAGTTATTTTGACAGATTCCGACCCCTCACTGCCTGTGTTGGAATCCTGGTTCTGTCATGATTGCCTGTTTCCTGGGGCAAGTTCACATTTTGTGCCACAGTTTCCGCGTCTGTGAAATGGAATAATTGTACTTACCTCATACCATTGTTCTAAGGATTAAATTAACAAACATTTGGGCGCCTGGGTGGCTCAGATGGTTAAGCGTCTGCCTTCGGCTCAGGTCATGATCCCAGGGTCCTGGGATCGAGTCCCACATCAGGCTCCCTGCTCCTTGGGAGCCTGCTTCTCCCTCTGCCTCTCTCTCTCTCTGTCTCTCATGAATAAATAAATAAAATCTTTTAAAAAAAATAAAAAATAAAAATAAATAAATTAACAAACATTTAAAGCACTTAAAACTGCACCTGACTTGCTAACATAGCAACTGCTTAAGTTATTTCCATTTACAAATTAGGAGACTAAGGCTTCCAGAGGAAGTAGCTTGGCTAAAACAGAAGGCAGGCTGGAAGCATCTTGACCAGCTCTGGAGGAACCTCTCAATCGTATCCACCCAGCCCTATAGAAGTCTGCGGGGACCATAATTGCCTTTACAGTAGCATATGTATCTATTTAGTAGGACCCTATTACCAAATGGCTGCTCTCTGGGCATTTTAATAATGTCAATTAAGATGGTGAAGTTCAATAACTTGTTCTGTACGTCTCCAATTAAGAGGGTGAGGCTCCAAGATCCATCTGCTAAATCCCATCAATATGAAAATCAGCAGAAATGAACTTCTGGGGGCACCTGGGTGGCTCAATCGGCTAAGGGTCTGCCTTTGGATCAGGTCATGATCTTGGGTTCCTGGGATCAAGCCCCGCAGCAGGCTTGCTGCTCAGCTGGGAGTCTGCTTCTCCCTCTCCCTCTGTCCCTCCCTCTGCTTGTTCTCTCTCTCTCAAATAAATAAATAAATAAATAAATAAATAAATAAATAAAATCTTAAAAAAAGAAAGAAATGAACTTCTGAACATGTTAAGTTTAAGATCATGTGAGATCTACGAGTGGGGATAATAATGATTAGGTGTGGTAAGTGGTGTTAGTGGAAAGCACAGGGTGCCAAGGGAGGTCTGATTAAGGATAGATGTAACTGCCTGCTAGGGTTAGGACAGAAGCAGTGGGCTTTGATGGATGGGTAGGAGTTGGCCAGGTAGAAAAGTCAGGGGAGGTGGAGGGGAAATGGTCTGTACAAAGGAATAATAGTGTGATAATTTAGAGTCCTTTCTTGGGAACTGGAGTACTAGATGGAGGATGAGAATGAAATGGAGGTTGGGGAATATTATGACTGTTTCATCCTTGAGGTATCAGCAGGTCAACAGAAGTTTCTGAGCAGAAAAGAGAAAGGGTCAGCTATGCCCTTTACATGGCTCCCTAGGAGGCAGTGAAGAGGATGTGGTAGGCAGTCTTTTAAGATGTCACCAATGATCCTGAACTCCAGTATTCATAGCCTGGTGAGATTCCTTCCCCTTTAAGTATGGACTGTGTTTATTGATTCCATGACTGTGTTTATTGATTCTATTCCATTCTAATGAATAGAACGTGTTAGAAGTGATGGATTATTATTTCTGAGGTTAGATTACAAAAACTATGGCTTTTGTCTTGGGTACCCTCTCTTTCTCTTGGTTTCATTTCTTCTTAGGGAAGACATATGCCATGGTATGAGCTGCTCTATGGAGAGGACTATGTGTCAAAGAACTGATGTCTTTGTCCAATAGCTAGCAAAGAATTGAGGACTTCTAATAGTCATGTGAGTGAGCTTGGAGGTGGATCCTCCCCAGGCAGTCCTTGGAATGATTTTGGCCATGGCCAACTCCTGATGGCATCCATGTGACAGACCCTGAGCCAGAGCTACCCAGTTAAGCCACTACCACGTTTCTGACCAAAAGAAACTACGGGATAATATGTTTGTGGTTTTAAGTTTTAATGAAATTTTTAAGTACTTTGTTATGCAGCAATAGCTAACTAGATAATATAGAGACATGAGAAGCAAAGAGAGAAAGCAGGGAGATTAGGAGGAGACTGTTGTTGTAGGCCAGGGGAGAGATGATGAGAATCGGAACCAGGACAGTGGCTGTGGGGTGGAAGAGCAGGGGACGAATTTGAGATATGTCTGGAAATAAAATGAAGACATTTGCCAATGGAGTTGGGTGTGGGAATGAGGGAGAAGGCAGAGGAGAGAACAGTGTCACTGTTTGGTAATAATGTGGGGGATGGTATTAGCTAGAGTTGCTAGCATGCAGGTCATGGGGATGAGTAGTTCCTTAAGACTTCTGGCCACAACAAGGTAGGTCAACAAGCAGACTCTAGGATGGACAAAGAGAAAACAACTACTGTGGTCTTGGGAAGAAGTGCTACAGTAAAATAGAGTCAAGGAAGCGAGAACTGGAGGGAACTCTCTTCCTTGAGTTAGATTTAGTTGTCAGAGTGTATGGGGTGCTACTCTCTTCTTCATCTAGTCATTCATTCAGCAAATATTTAGTAAGTGCCTTCTCTGTGCTGGGCACTGTTCCAGGCACTGGGGACACAAAAATGAGCACAAAAGTCCCCGCCCCCATGGCATTCATGTCTTGCTTGTGGGAAGAGAAACAATACCATATTTAGCATCTGGCTGTCACTCTCTTCAACACTGCTTCTGTTTCATTCTTTAATGATTTCAGTATATACAGAGATGGTCCTTCCAACATTCTGTCCTCTCCGTTTCTTGCTTCAAAGATCTTGTCTTCTTTTCATCTCAGCCACTCACTCATAGTCATCCATTGACCTCGCCATGAATCTGACTTTCTTTTTTTTTTGTTGTTTTTTTGTTTTTTTTTATTCTTATGTTAATCCCCATACATTACATCATTAGTTCTAGATGAAGTGTTCCATGATTCATTGTTCGTGCACAACACCCAGTGCTCCATGCAGAACGTGCCCTCCTCAACACCCACCACCAGTCCAACCCATCCTCCCACCCCCCTCCCCTCTAGAACCCTCAGTTTGTTTTTCAGAGTCCATCTTCTCTCATGGTTCGTCCACCCCTCCGATTTCCCCCGCTTCATTCCTCCCCTCC
>NW_027967102.1:0-1145 GCF_054177405.1 Leptonychotes weddellii
GGAATCACTATCCCATGGGATCGATCCCATTTTTATCCGCATTTTTCAGATGAGGGAACTGAGGTTTGCTTGTGGCCACGCAGCTAAAGAATGGCAGAGCGGGGATGGGCTGCCGGGCTGGTCCCACTCTGACCACCGAGTTCTGGACTCGGTGCCTCCGTGCTTGCAAGCAGCTGGTGGGAGAGGCAGTGCTCCAGCCTTCCCCCAGGCCCAGGGCATGGAGATAGCAGCTTCTCCTTGTCCCCAGGCTTTGTCCTGCTCTGATCCTTTGCGGGTAGGCTTTGGAGGCACTGCTTGGGGGACTTGAGATCCCTTTGGCATTGGTGGCTGTGCTCTGGCCCCCAGGGAAGGTAGAGAAGACTTTCCACAGTGCTCGGCCCTTTTGTGCCAAACCCTGGCCCGTGTGAGATGAGCGTGGAGGAATTTGGTCCATATGGATCCAATTTCTTTTGGAATATACAGCAAATGATGCTGGACAAAGGCAGACTGCCTTGGCCGGACCTAAAATATATGGGCAATTGCTTCTGAGATGTTTGACAACTCCCAGGCTCAGCAGAATGGACCAGCAGCACTGGGCTGCGGCAGCTGGTCCAGGAGTGAGCAACTGAATGCCATGGCTCATCCCGTGAGCATGCCAGGGACACATGGACAGGGACCAAGATTCAGGGGAATTCGGCCAGGCTGGGCGAGGTGCTGAGCAGGGCTGCCTGGGCGCCGGAGACTCTTCCTTCCAGGACACACGGTATCACATCGTGTGGGGAGTGAGGTTTTATTTTCCTACTGTGTAACCTGAGTGAGTCTCTTGACCTTGCTTAGACTTAGGGGACTCTACCTGTCAAATGGGGCAAGCAGACCTGGAGAGTAGGTCTGAGCAGAGCCAAAGCAGGCCTTTTGGTTTTCTCCAAACCTCCCTTCCCTTCCAGATACCCGTTCTTCCTTTTCGCAGCATATGCTTCTGAATGGGGTTGCCAGTCTTAATATCCCACCCCCTGACGGCAGTGATTGGTCTAAAGATGGGCATGGGCCCACGCTGGGCCAATCAGATCCCTGCCCTAGGATTTCTGCTCTTGGGCCAGATGAAGACAATTTGTTTCCCTCCACAGAGGTGAGCCCTGGGCTGGCCAGGAGGGTGTCCCCTGCTCTGA
>NW_027967103.1:0-208 GCF_054177405.1 Leptonychotes weddellii
GTACCTGCGTGGCTCAGTTGGTTGAGCATTCAACTCTTGGTTTCGCCTCAGGTCATGATCTCAGTGTCATGAGATCGAGCCCCAAGCTGATTCTAACACACACACACTTAGACTCTAACATACATATATATTTACATATTTATATGTACAAAGGATGAGAATAGCCCAAAATTTTTTGAAAAAGAATAAAGTTAAAGGACTTACATAA
>NW_027967104.1:0-208 GCF_054177405.1 Leptonychotes weddellii
AAAAACTTGCTCCCACCTCACAATGACTACTCCCTGTGTCTTTTCCTGTAGGCAACGGTACCCATCACTCCTTTTAACTGTTAAGTGCTATCTCATTTCATCTTTGCAAAAGGTGTGGAGGTGTTGACCAGCATTAGTCTCATTATTCAGATGAGGAAATTGAAGCTCAGGGATGTTAATTAACTTGCCCAAGGCCACACATCTGGTT
>NW_027967105.1:0-208 GCF_054177405.1 Leptonychotes weddellii
GGTGCCCCACATTAAAATTTTTAATGATCTCATGGGAAATTGGAATCTTTATGATAATTACTGCATATCCAAGAACCAAACAAACTGCTTAGTTTGGGTAGCCTTGTTTTTGTGATTATACTGTAGCTAGAAGATACTAGAAAATGTTTTGTTTCTCAAATCCCAAAACCCACACCTGGTGAAGTTCTAACTTTTGTACTATAAAAAC
>NW_027967106.1:0-208 GCF_054177405.1 Leptonychotes weddellii
ACCCCAAAAAATTTAGAAATAAAGATGTGGCACAAATATACAATGGAATATTATGCAGCCATCAAAAAAAACCCTGAAATCTTGCCATTTGCAATGACATGGATGGAACTAGAGGGTATTATGCTAAGCGAAATCAGTCAATCAGAGAAAGACATGTATCATATGACCTCACTGATATGAGGAATTCTTAATCTCAGGAAACAAACTG
>NW_027967107.1:0-208 GCF_054177405.1 Leptonychotes weddellii
TTCAATAAATGGTGCTGGGAAAATTGGACAGCTATATACAGAAGAATGAAACTTGACCATTCTCTAACACCATACACAAAGATAAACTCAAAATGGATGAAAGACCTCAATGTGAGACAGGAATCCATCAAAATCCTAGAATAGGACCTCTTCGACATCGGCCACAGCAACTTTTTTCAAGACACATCTTCAAAGACTAGTGAAACAA
>NW_027967108.1:0-208 GCF_054177405.1 Leptonychotes weddellii
CCTGCCCCGTCACAGGTGTGACCCTGAGGTCCAGCTCTCCCACGCTCCTCCAGCCCCAGGATGGACGTGCTCCTTCCCACTCAGACTAGGCAGTGACAAAGCTCTGCCCGCCTCATTTCCTGCCAGCACCTGGGCAGGGTCTTTCTGAACCTCATCTTGGTTGTCTACACCCCCTTCAAGGTATTGGCACTAGACCCTGTCCTCTTGA
>NW_027967109.1:0-208 GCF_054177405.1 Leptonychotes weddellii
CATTATCCATTGCTTCTTCTTGAGTGGTTTTTTCTTTTGGTTTCAAAGAAAATAAAATGCCATGAACAAGTGGGATGTAGTCCATAAATGCAAGGTTGGTTCAATATTAGGAAATTGATTAATATTTTATACAACATTATTAAATAGAACATGACATGATTATTTTTCTAGATGTTGAAAAATGTTTCACAGAATTCAAGATCCATTC
>NW_027967110.1:0-208 GCF_054177405.1 Leptonychotes weddellii
TAATCAGTGGGGCGCCTGGGTGGCTCAGTTGGTTAAGCGACTGCCTTCGGCTCAGGTCATGATCCTGGAGTCCCGGGATCGAGCCCCACATCGGGCTCCCTGCTCGGCGGGAAGTCGGCTTCTCCCTCTCCCACTTCTCCTGCTTGTGCTCCTGCTCTCGCTATCTCTCTCTCTGGCAAATAAATAAATAATATCTTAAAAAAAAAAA
>NW_027967111.1:0-208 GCF_054177405.1 Leptonychotes weddellii
CCCCCCCACCCCCCGCCCCGACCGTGCGCCCGAGTCACTGCCCACTCTCCCGCAGCTGGCCACCCTTCTTCCCACACAGCCCCAGTGTTCCCCCAGGACCCACGCTCTAGCCCTGCTGGCTTCTGGTGCTCTGAGGCTCTGCCACCGGATCTGCAGACTGGATGGGCTCTGAGGACTTCAGAGCCAGCCCCCTGCCTCCGCACCCCAC
>NW_027967112.1:0-208 GCF_054177405.1 Leptonychotes weddellii
CCATCTCAGCTTTCAAGCCAAGGCAATTCACTTCCTAGGCAGTCCCTGATCCATAACTGAGCAAGGTGGAGGTACTGGGCCTGGTCATTTCTGCCCAACATATGACTCAATTTTGAAGGTACTGTGTACTGAAGCTCCACTCATTGCTCTGGGTTGGCCATGACTTTTTCAGGTCTGCATTGATGTCTGAAATGTTTCTGTATTCATC
>NW_027967113.1:0-1145 GCF_054177405.1 Leptonychotes weddellii
AGGATGAATGCCCATTGTCCTCACATAATTGTATACCCTACATTTTTAAAAATAAACTTTTTATTACTTTAGAATAGTTTTAAATTTACAGGAAAGTTACAAAGATAGTACAGAGAGTTCTTATACCCTGCACCCCATTTCTCTTATTATTAACATTTTGGATCAGTATCATACATTTCTAATGATCAATGAACCAACATTGATATATTATTATTAATGTATCAAGATAAAGTCCATACATTATTTGGATTTCCTCAGGTTTTCCCTACTGTCCTTCCTCTGTTACCGCTTCCCATTTAGGATGCTACATTTAGTGGTTATGTCTCTTTAGGCTCCTCTAGACCCTGACAGTTTCTTTTACTCCCCTTATCTTTGATGACCTTGATGGTTTTGAGGAGCCCTGGTCAGATATTTTGTAGGATAGTCCTCAATGAGGTTTTGGTTGATGTTTTTCTCCTGATTACACTGGGGTTATAGGGTTTTGGGGGAAAAAAGACCATAGAAATAACATGCCATTCTCATCACATCATGATAAGGGCACTCTGCTAACAACATGACTTGTCAGTGTTGAAGTTGACTTTAATCTAGCTGAGTTAGTGTCTGTCCTTTTAAAATTTTCCACAGTTAACAACATCGCTTCTTGCCAGAGTTACAGATTCTTAAAGGTGGGATCCTATTACCTGTTTCTATGTAATCTAGCACTGATTTGGTACACTGCGGGCATGGGGTTCATGGTTCATAAGTGAAAAAAAAAAGATGAATACATGAGTGTTTTCATTGATGTATATTCCGCTTATCTCCTAAAACTAGCAAATTTGCTACTGAAATTAAGTTTTGTTACAAAAAAAGAAAGAACTAAAGACTGCTTTCAGAAGAGAATCTCCCCCTATGAGAAAGTAATATTCAATGTGTTTGAACAGAATAGCATAGCATAGAGGGCTATCCATAGCAACCATTTACACAGTTTAAGTAGTAGTAGCAGTAGCAAGAAGAGCAGACAAATAATCATCTTATCATCATTTGGGGAAATACAATGCCTTCTGCTTCCTACCCTGGGGGAGGAAATAATTACACAGGATGAGAGTAATC
The DNA here is from genome assembly GCF_054177405.1 of Leptonychotes weddellii. Lineage (NCBI taxonomy): Eukaryota > Metazoa > Chordata > Mammalia > Carnivora > Phocidae > Leptonychotes > Leptonychotes weddellii. Next base: position 1,090 of record NW_027967113.1, read on the forward strand.
TGTCTGGCAATCACAACAGCCCAGTCAGGATGATGTCTATGTTTGCAGATGCCCCC
>NW_027967114.1:0-208 GCF_054177405.1 Leptonychotes weddellii
GGGGGTGGATGGGTGATAGACTTTGGGGAGGGTATGTGCTATGGTGAGCGCTGTGAATTGTGCAAGACTGTTGAATCCCAGATCTGTACCTCTGAAACAAATAATGCAATATATGTAAAGAAAAAAAAGAAGATAGCAGGAGGAGAAGAATGAAGGGGGGCATCGGAGGGGGAGATGAACCATGAGAGACGATGGACTCTGAAAAACA
>NW_027967115.1:0-208 GCF_054177405.1 Leptonychotes weddellii
ATGCTCCCCTCTGTGGGGAGGTGCATTTTATCACTGACATTGTTTTGATTTGCTTACATATGGTGCTGACGGCAAACCAACTTTTATTTTATGGTTGCTTTTCAATTCTCTACAGACAATGAATCTTACTAGTGTCTGCACCCAGTGAGGGACCCAACCTTGCCCTTGGTACATCACTGGGGCCAGCCCAAGGAGCACAAGTGTTTGC
>NW_027967116.1:0-208 GCF_054177405.1 Leptonychotes weddellii
AAAAAAATATTTAATTACAGTATTTTAATAGGAAAAGATGAGAAACAATTAGATTTCATAGAGACTAAATGAATTATGTTATATCAATATAATATATACACCAGCATATTTAGGCAAATAAATGTTTCCCTGCCGAAAATTTGTGTGTGTGTGTATACATATATATAAATAGCATATATATATACGCACCATAGACATACCATGTACA
>NW_027967117.1:0-208 GCF_054177405.1 Leptonychotes weddellii
AAAAAAAAGAAGAAGAAGAAGGTAGCGGGAGGGGAAGAATGAAGCGGGGGAAATCGGAGGGGTGGACGAACCATGAGAGACGATGGACTCTGAAAAACAAACTGAGGGTTCTAGAGGGGAGGGGGGTGGGAGGATGGGTTGGCCTGGTGGTGGGTATTGAGGAGGGCACGTTCTGCATGGAGCACTGGGTGTTGTGCACGAACAATGA
>NW_027967118.1:0-208 GCF_054177405.1 Leptonychotes weddellii
ACCGCACAGTCTGCATGGAGCACTGGGTGTTATGCACAAACAATGAATCATGGAACACTTCATCTAAAACTAATGATGTAATGTATGGGGATTAACATAAGAATAAAAAAAAAAGAGAGAGAAAAGTCGCTTCTAGGTAAGAACGAGGGGGTGAGAAGGAGCGGAGGCAGGCCTGTTGGGAAAGCAGGTTTGTGCCAGTTTCTATGCT
>NW_027967119.1:0-208 GCF_054177405.1 Leptonychotes weddellii
CTGTTTGACTTATTTCACTCAACATAATACCCTCCAGTTCCATCCACGTCGTTGCAAATGGCAAGATCTCATTCCTTTTGATGGCTGCATAATATTCCATTGTATATATATACCACATCTTCTTTATCCATTCATCTGTCGATGGACATCTTGGCTCTTTCCACAGTTTGGCTATTGTGGACATTGCTGCTATAAACATTGGGGTGCA
>NW_027967120.1:0-208 GCF_054177405.1 Leptonychotes weddellii
ACGATGGACTCTGAAAAACAAACTGAGGGTTCTAGAGGGGAGGGGGGTGGGAGGATGGGTTAGCCTGGTGATGGGTATTAAAGAGGGCACGTTCTGCATGGAGCACTGGGTGTTATGCACAAACAATGAATCATGGAACACTACATCAAAAACTAATGATGTAATGTATGGTGATTAACATAACAATAAAAAATTTTTTTAAAAAAGA
>NW_027967121.1:0-208 GCF_054177405.1 Leptonychotes weddellii
CAAGAAAACAGTTATTCCCTGTAGCCTCCAGAAGAACTTAGAGCAGTTGGCACCTTGATTTTAGCCCAGTGGAAATGATTTTAGACTTTCAAACTTCAGAGTTGTAAGAGAATACATTTTTATTGTTTTAAGCCACCAAGTTTGTGGTAATTTTTTAGGAAACCAATAAAAACAATTAAATGAAAGATTAAAAAGCAGACGTATCTAG
>NW_027967122.1:0-208 GCF_054177405.1 Leptonychotes weddellii
CATAGATGATTTTTTTTTTTTAAAGATTTTATTTATTTATTTGAGAGAGAGAGACAGAGAGAGAGCATGAGAGGGGGGAGGGTCCGGAGGGTCAGAGGGAGAAGCAGACTCCCCACGGAGCAGGGAGCCCGATGCGGGACTCGATCCAGGGACTCCAGGATCATGACCTGAGCCGAAGGCAGTCGCTTAACCAACTGAGTCACCCAGG
>NW_027967123.1:0-1145 GCF_054177405.1 Leptonychotes weddellii
TTTTTTTTTTTAAGATTTTATTTATTTGACAGAGACACAGCGAGAGAGGCAACATAAGCAGGGGGAGTGGGAGAGGGAGAAGCAGGAGCCCGATGCGGGGCTCCTTCAGAAACTCTTGCCTTGCTGTCTCTATCAATCTGTTGCCCAGTCCTTACTGCTCCCAAACTCATAAATACCTCGCCACTGCCCTTTCCTTACCAGATGTGGCTAACATTCGATGAAGGTAGCGATCTCCCTTATCTTAGTAAGCTATAAACTCAACTTTGCCTCATTCACAAGCTCTTTGGTGGTGCTTTGCGGGAAAACATTTGACAGGACTATTCTTACCGCCATTTTACAAGTGAGGAAATTGAGGCCCAGAAAGGTTAGTTAATTTATCTGAAGACACAGAGCTAGTGAGTGGTGTGTCCAGGGTTGAAATCCTGCATTCTTCTTCCAGAAAGTACACATCCAGTCACAAGTCTACACTTCCTCCCTGTATATTTGAAATCATACAATAAAGTCACTTACTCTTTCTCCACCAGTCATCAACCATGTGGTGATGATCTTGGAACTCAAATGGCTTCCTGAGCTAGGCTACGCTTTCAGCTTGCTGAAGCCAGGAATGTGGTGCTTTCAAACTCTCTAAACCCCGAGGCACTCCCACCTGCTTAAATTGTTAAACAAAAAGAGGTGTGTTACCTGGGGTCTGTTACTGCTTTCCTTTAATGTCCACCTGCCTGAGCCACAGCCGTTTTCCACAGAGTGGCTGCCTGACAGCCACCATTGTGTCCCTAGCCTGGGGTGACTGTGCCCACCGCTTCACACTGAAAACAAACTGCTTCTTTCTGCTCCCTTACTGCACACAGCCACCTTTTTCTGTCCCCAGTCTTATGCCTGCCCTGTCTTGCAATCCGGCTCAGGATGCTCAGCATCCTGGAAGTTCTAGCTGACCACACCTTGGCAACAGAGAGCCGGCAGGCAGATGCATGCTGCTATGGGTGGGGAGGTTTCCCATCTGGCAGCCCCTCCCAGATGGAAAAGAAAAACCAACACAAATTACGAAAGAACATGTATCTTCAGGCTCCCTCTCCTTACTGCCTGTGGTATGTCTCTGCTGCCAAGGGAGGCCACGGGCCAGGACCTCCTCAGATAGGCACAGTAGG
>NW_027967124.1:0-208 GCF_054177405.1 Leptonychotes weddellii
CTGCTCCACGCAGTGACTCAGGCCCTTGTATGGTCTTGAAGCTCTGGACACTGATGTCCAGCCAGCACGGGGCAAGGGCGTGAGCATCCTTGCCGCTCACATCCCACTGGTTAAAACTGAGTCCCAGCATCAGACCTCACTGCAAGGAGCCTGCAAATGGTCTCACCCCATGTGCAGAGCTTGGCAAACAGCTAGCTCTTTCCACAAA
>NW_027967125.1:0-208 GCF_054177405.1 Leptonychotes weddellii
AAGGGCAATGGAACCATAGGGAGCAGTGAAAAAGATCCCAGAAAGCAACGGGTGGTAACTGACAATTATATAGCACCCATTATTACTAATTTAAGATATATAAACACCACTGGGTTTCTATCTAGTATCTGTGCTATTATTTTATAAATATAAATATGAGGGCTTTCAAAATATTACAAATGACGCATACATTCTGGTACAAATGTTA
>NW_027967126.1:0-208 GCF_054177405.1 Leptonychotes weddellii
CTTCCCTTAACTCTGTCACCCTCACTCCCTCTTGCCACATCCAAGGCAGCGAGAACATTCCTTGAGAAGTACCGAGGAAATAACCGTGCAGAACCAGGTGCCAAAATGGGCTAGCTGGGCATTGCTATGTGAGCATATGGGATTCGGAACTTGAACAGAGTTTGCCTGGTCTGTGTTTATGTCTACACACATATGTAGAGCCACAATC
>NW_027967127.1:0-208 GCF_054177405.1 Leptonychotes weddellii
CTGGAATTCATTTTACTAGAATTTCTTTAGGGAAATAAATTGAATGATGACTAGAATTTAATACATTTCATAGTTTTTTTCTGTATTTACTTGCTAGGCAGCCTTCTGAAAACTGACATATGTATTTAGCTCTCAATAGTCCTTGTAAATTAAGAATGATAAGGATAAAGAATAAAATGATAAGACCCATTGCAGTAGACATTCTAGC
>NW_027967128.1:0-208 GCF_054177405.1 Leptonychotes weddellii
GCTTGTGGACAGCTGTCCAGCTGAGGCCCTGCAAGGGGACCTTCTGCTCACCCCCTCAGCCACGGTCCCCGGGCTCCCTACCTGCAGAGCCTGTCCTGAGTTTGTCCCCCCAACCTGGTGTGGCTGAGGAGCTCTGGACCATATGGGAATAAGGACATGGAGACCCATCCTGCTTGCTGACCTTGGGCATGTTGTTCTTCGGTGCCAA
>NW_027967129.1:0-208 GCF_054177405.1 Leptonychotes weddellii
CCAATATCCTGTGTAAGAATATATTAAATTTCTGCTAATACTTCAGAATTCATTATTTCACATGGACATACTGATTTTGAACTTACATGCAAATAGAAAAAGGAAATGCAGGTCACCATTAATGTTGTTTGAATCAGTTTAAACACGTGATTAAAAAAAAGTATTTTGGCATCAAAAGTCAAATTTCAGGGGCGCCTGTCTGGCTGTC
>NW_027967130.1:0-208 GCF_054177405.1 Leptonychotes weddellii
AAGTTGCCGAGGAGGCCTCGGGCTTTTCATACCCAGCCTTCATTACCGCTTGTCTTCCCCATCCGTTTCAAAGCATCCAGGGCACCCAGTATGAGCGATCCAGTCCCCTTACAGGACGTCAGACGCACACAGAGAGACAAGTCCACGTGAGGACAAGGCAGCAACGGGGGTGGGTCGCCAAGGATCACCGAGCACTGCTCGCAACACC
>NW_027967131.1:0-208 GCF_054177405.1 Leptonychotes weddellii
AAAAAAATGTGTTAAAAGTTATTAGAGTGGAATAATGTGAGTTCCTGAAGCATAATTCAGAAGTGCTATTAAATGTGTGCTCATGATATTCATATGTGAAAACCTTGATAATCAAGTCTACAAAATATAAAATTTTCTCTTGCTTTGGGTCTACACTAATCATTTATGTTTGCTGTCTTTTATGTTTACTTTCCCACTGATTTGACAT
>NW_027967132.1:0-208 GCF_054177405.1 Leptonychotes weddellii
TAAAACCACCAGAAATGAAATAGGACTCATAGGGACGACTGGTACTTCTTCAGTTTTCCAGTCGTTATTATATCCATGTTCATATGTTCTGAGATACAGTGTTCTGTTTCTAATTCTGACTGGACATAAGAGAAGGAGAGAGGGCATTTTCTCAGCCTCCCCCTGGAGCAGGACACACAACATTTCTAAATTTTACTAGCAAAAGGGA
>NW_027967133.1:0-208 GCF_054177405.1 Leptonychotes weddellii
ATGGGGACGTCACTATGGGGTCAGGGCAGAGTAAACCTATGGTTTTAGAGACCATGATCAAAAATTCAAGAAGGGGTTTTCAGGAGACTATGGAGTCAGGATGAACCCCAGCAAATTGAGAGCCCTATGTGAATTAGAATGGCCCACCTTTGATGTCAGGTGGCCTTCAGAAGGGACATTGGATGTCCCAACTATTCATTAAGTATGG
>NW_027967134.1:0-1145 GCF_054177405.1 Leptonychotes weddellii
TTTTTTTTTTTTCAAAGATTTTATTTATTTATTAGAGAGCGAGCGAGAGAGAAACAGCATGAGAGAGGAGAGGGTCAGAGGGAGAAGCAGGCTCCCTGCTGAGCCGGGAGCCCGATGTGGGACTCGATCCCAGGACCCTGGGATCATGACCTGAGCCGAAGGCAGTCACTTAACCGACTGAGCCACCCAGGCGCCCGAACCATTGCTGTTTTAAAACCAAAATTTTCTTCGTAGAAATGAGAACAGAAAGCATTAGCTGAGTCATGTTTGAGTCAAATTACTCTGCTGTTTCGAGCTATTCATGAAAACTTTCCCAGAAGGGTTGGCCAGCGGTTTTCATTTAGAATCAGAACATTTAAAATATCTTAAAATGAGAATGAACTAACATTCCTGACTATTTTGTGCATTACATTGGCACTGGATGTGGTATGGCACTTCATATGTCACCGCATACTTTATTCATAATCTTGAAGAGGATGTGCCTTTTACTCATCACTTATACTCAGTGCTGTCTTGTCCTTTGACAGACGTTAAGATATTTCTTTGGAAAACAAACATGAAGTCACTAAGTCTGAGATATCAGGACTACTGATCTCAGTTTAAGCCCTTTATTTTAAACCAAGCTACACTTTCTTGAAAATAACCCATCAATAGCCACTCAGAGACATAAAACTCTTTTACTGTAGATGTTTAATTAAAAGAACCTGAAGACTTCTGGCTGTCCTAATTCCCCACAATAAGGAGGTATTCCATTAAGCACATGGTCTTAGATTGAGAACGTTGTAATGTCCATTAAGTTGTGTATCCCTGAGTGCATCAGTTTTGTATTCACTGTACCATGGTGTGGCATAAAGTGGAGATTTACAGAACAAAGCACAATATACCATAGTCAAGACAAACAACAGATAGCTAAAATGATTGAATCTATAGCATACGTGGAATAGGGGTACGAAGGGTTTGGAACAGGTCTCCTCTTCATAAACATTTACTAATACTTACTGAACACCTAGTTTCAACTATGGTTCCTTTTAAATCCAGGCTAAAAACTTGTGTGATTGTGTGATAGAAATTATTGTCTTACTCTTTTATAATAGGAAACTAAGGTACAGAGAAGTTATATAAACTCCCTAAGACTGCACAATAAA
>NW_027967135.1:0-208 GCF_054177405.1 Leptonychotes weddellii
AGAGTCTTGGTCTTATAATTGTTGTTTTTTTTGTGTGTTTTTTTTTTTTTTCAATTTGTTTGCTTACTTTATTTTGTTTTAATTCTTCTTGTTGGAGAAAAGACAATGTTGTTTTAGTCGGGAAACAAGTATCCAAGGATCCACCCAATGAGTTTTACTACTCTGTTGGTTATTAGCATTACCCCTTAACTCCAAAGGTCTTCAAGTA
>NW_027967136.1:0-208 GCF_054177405.1 Leptonychotes weddellii
ACAAACAATGAATCATGGAACACTTCATCTAGAACTAATGATGTAATGTATGGGGATTAACATAAGAATAAAATAAATAAATAAATAAATAAATAAAAAGATTTTCTCTCCCTCTATCTCTGCCCATTCCCCACCCCTCTCCTCTCTCTCTTAAAAAAATTATCTCATAATCACTGAAGACCTTGGTATGGCTATTACTTTCTGTACT
>NW_027967137.1:0-208 GCF_054177405.1 Leptonychotes weddellii
CACAGCGCGTACCAGAGCACATACCCTCCCCAGTGTCTATCACCCAGTCACCCCATCCCTCCCACCCCACCCCCCACTCCAGCAACCCTCAGTTTGTTTCCTGTGATTAAGAATTCCTCAGACCGCTCATTTGTGGTGGGCAGAAGCGGCAGAAGAAATCAAGTCCAAGGTGAATAGAAAACAGAAAACGCCTTACCAATGAACAGCA
>NW_027967138.1:0-208 GCF_054177405.1 Leptonychotes weddellii
AACAGTGCATAAGGTTCCTATTTCTCCATATCCTCACTAGAATTTGTTGTTTGTGTTTTTTATTTTAGCCATTCTGACAGATGTGAGGTTGATATCTCATTGTGGTTTTGATTTGCATTTTCCTGATGATGAGTGATGTTGAACATCTTTTCCTGTGTCTGTTGGCCCCATCTGTAGGTCTTCTTTAAAAAAAAAAAAAAGATTTTAT
>NW_027967139.1:0-208 GCF_054177405.1 Leptonychotes weddellii
AGGGTATCCTGACCTCTACAAAGGGCGTCACATGGCTAAATATTAGCTTTGTGAAGATTCCTCTCAGAGGTCCACATGCTATCCGCATGGCCTCTTTTCTCTAGTTTCCTAGAGTTTCTTCAGCCTCCATTTATGGTTCTTCCACCATCCAACACCTTGGTAACCAATTTTCTATATTAAATCCCTTGTGTTTAAAATCCGTGGCTGG
>NW_027967140.1:0-208 GCF_054177405.1 Leptonychotes weddellii
GTGTTCCCTCTCTGTCTCTCTGTCTCTCTGTCAAATAAGTAAATAAATATTAAAAAAAAAAAAAAGAGTGAGGCCCATTCCAGATCATTCCTTCTCAGAACATCAGGCCCTCGTGGGGGTTGTACTTACTCAATTAATTGATGCTTGATGTTCTTAGACCAGGATAGTGCTCTCTACTATTAATGGCCTTTTTTTTTTTTTTAATTCA
>NW_027967141.1:0-208 GCF_054177405.1 Leptonychotes weddellii
AACAAGCAACTCCACACTCTCATGAACTGAACACAACAAAGATTCATTTCCCCCTCAAACTCCATGTTCATCATGGCTTCGCGGAGTCATCCAGGGACCCAGGCAGAGAGGGACCCACTTTATGAAGCCTCACCATCTGGAATAAATGAGCTCCTGTGGCCAGGCAGGCAGAGGAAGAACTGGAGGGTCTCACACTAGCAATTAAGAG
>NW_027967142.1:0-208 GCF_054177405.1 Leptonychotes weddellii
ACACACACACACGGCCGCTCCATGACGGGGGGAGCCGGGCCTCTTCTCCTCCCGGAGCTGGGGCCTGTGCTGGCACAGACCCAAGCCACTTGGGGGGCAGAGCAACACGGGCGGAGGCAGGTCCCCAGCCTCCTGTCCCTGCAGGCCCTGGTGACGTGGCCTCTTCCTCATCGCTTCCTCTCCCAGCAGCCCCCTCCACGAGCAGCCC
>NW_027967143.1:0-208 GCF_054177405.1 Leptonychotes weddellii
CAGGTGTGCAGACACTGTGTGCATGGGCCGCTGCTGTCTGCAGGGCAAACGCCGTCTCAAGTTCAACAAGCTCACGTGCTGACCCCTCTGTCCACAGTTCCATCTTCGACCTTACCATATCTTCCTCTCAAATCCAGTATCTAAAACGTCACTAGCTCCCCAGGTTTTTCCCGAATTCCTCTTCTCTCTGCCCACTTCTCGAACCTCA
>NW_027967144.1:0-208 GCF_054177405.1 Leptonychotes weddellii
CCACCCAGGTGCCCCGAATGTCCGATGTTCTTATGTCCTGTCCTCGGGCCTATCATACCTTTGTAGATAGTAAGTGTTATGGACTAAATGTGTGCCTCCCAAATTCATATATTGGAATCCTAACCTGCAGTATGATGGTATTAGAAGGTATGGCCTTTGGGAGGTGATTAAATAATGAGGGTAGAGCCCTCATGAATGGAATTAAAGC
>NW_027967145.1:0-1145 GCF_054177405.1 Leptonychotes weddellii
TTTTTTTTTTTTCAAAGATTTTATTTATTTATTAGAGAGCGAGCGAGAGAGAAACAGCATGAGAGAGGAGAGGGTCAGAGGGAGAAGCAGGCTCCCTGCTGAGCCGGGAGCCCGATGTGGGACTCGATCCCAGGACCCTGGGAGCATGACCTGAGCCGAAGGCAGTCGCTTAACCGACTGAGCCACCCAGGCGCCTGAACCATTGCTGTTTTAAAACCAAAATTTTCTTCTTAGAAATGAGAACAGAAAGCATTAGCTGAGTCATGTTTGAGTCAAATTACTCTGCTGTTTCGAGCTATTCATGAAAACTTTCCCAGAAGGGTTGGCCAGCGGTTTTCATTTAGAATCAGAACATTTAAAATATCTTAAAATGAGAATGAACTAACATTCCTGACTATTTTGTGCATTACATTGGCACTGGATGTGGTATGGCACTTCATATGTCATCGCATACTTTATTCATAATCTTGAAGAGGATGTGCCTTTTACTCATCACTTGTATTCAGTGCTGTCTTGTCCTTTGACAGACGTTAAGATATTTCTTTGGAAAACAAACATGAAGTCACTAAGTCTGAGATATCAGGACTACTGATCTCAGTTTAAGCCCTTTATTTTAAACCAAGCTACACTTTCTTGAAAATAACCCATCAATAGCCACTCAGAGACATAAAACTCTTTTACTGTAGATGTTTAATTAAAAGAATCTGAAGACTTCTGGCTGTCCTAATTCCCCACAATAAGGAGGTATTCCATTAAGCACATGGTCTTAGATTGAGAACATTGTAATGTCCATTAAGTTGTGTATCCCTGAGTGCATCAGTTTTGTATTCACTATACCATGGTGTGGCATGAAGTGGAGATTTACAGAACAAAACACAATATACCATAGTCGAGACAAACAACAGATAGCTAAAATGATTGAATCTATAGCATACGTGGAATAGGGGTACGAAGGGTTTGGAACATGTCTCCTCTTCATAAACATTTACTAATACTTACTGAACACCTAGTTTCAACTATGGTTCCTTTTAAATCCAGGCTAAAAACTTGTGTGATTGTGTGATAGAAATTATTGTCTTACTCTTTTATAATAGGAAACTAAGGTACAGAGAAGTTATATAAACTCCCTAAGACTGCACAATAAA
>NW_027967146.1:0-208 GCF_054177405.1 Leptonychotes weddellii
TAAAAATAGAACTACCCTGGGCGCCTGGGTGGCTCAGTTGGTTAAGCGACTGCCTTCGGCTCAGGTCATGATCCTGGAGTCCCGGGATCGAGTCCCGCATCGGGCTCCCTGCTTGGCGGGGAGTCTGCTTCTCCCTCTCCCACTCCCCGTTTGTGTTCCCTCTCTCGCTGTGTCTTTCTCTGTCAAATAAATAAATAAATCTTTAAAA
>NW_027967147.1:0-208 GCF_054177405.1 Leptonychotes weddellii
AGGAAACCACAGAGGAAAGGGGGCTCTGGGAATTGTGCTTCCAGAAGTGATGGTGATGATGGGGAGCTGACAGAAGACAGCCTGGGATGGTCACTATTTTTACATCTCTCAGACGTTTGCCAGTTAGGGGAAGTCCCCAGAATACACTTGAATATGCTTCTAGCTACCATCGTCAGGTCTGAATTCATCACAAGAAAATTTTGTTAAG
>NW_027967148.1:0-208 GCF_054177405.1 Leptonychotes weddellii
AAATTGATAGTTTATGCCTTGATTCATTGCTTAAACTACTATCATCACAGTACAAAAATCATGGGAAGCAAATAGTGGCTACTACAGTTTTAATAAGTTCTGCATAAGGCTTTTGAACTTTTGCCCCAAAAGATAATTTCCTGCACCTTGCTAATACCATCTGTCCTTTTCTAAGACCCATGGCAAAAAAAAAAAAAAAGTAATAAGA
>NW_027967149.1:0-208 GCF_054177405.1 Leptonychotes weddellii
GCTAGATTAAAGGGGCGCCTGGGTGGCTCAGTTGGTTAAGCGACTGCCTTCGGCTCAGGTCATGATCCTGGAGTCCTGGGATCGAGTCCCGCATCGGGCTCCCTGCTCGGCAGGGAGTCTGCTTCTCCCTCTGACCCTCCTCCCTCTCATGCTCTCTGTCTCTCATTCTCTCTCTCTCAAATAAATAAATAAAATCTTTAAAAAAAAA
>NW_027967150.1:0-208 GCF_054177405.1 Leptonychotes weddellii
GCAACGCTGTCCTGAGTCTTGGTGACACGTTCTCAATCTTCCCCACACTCTGGCTCTGGCTATTTGCCACTGAGCATGGGCCCAGCTCCCCGCCAAAGAAGCCAACTTCTCCCCAATTCCATTTCTGCCCTCAACCTGCCAGACCCGCCCAGCGCTTCGGCCACCTCCCAACACACGGGTGCAGGCTGCCCCGGGGTGGCCTCGCCTA
>NW_027967151.1:0-208 GCF_054177405.1 Leptonychotes weddellii
ACCCAGGCGCCCCAACAACCTTGTTGTGTTAATTAAGGAAAGCTCTCATACATTTTGTTAGGCAGAATAATCATCTGCAGAAAGATGCTCTAATCCCTAGACCCTATGAATATGTTACTTTACATAACAAAGGGATTTTGCAGATCCAAGATTAAGTCAAGAATATTGAGATGAGGAGAGTATCCCAGGTTATCCAGGTTAGCCCAGT
>NW_027967152.1:0-208 GCF_054177405.1 Leptonychotes weddellii
GGGGGGGGGGGGGTGGAGGGACGCAGGGACCAGCCACCAGTCCGGGAAGCCTCTAAGCCGCAGCTGCCACCTCCACCTCCTTATATATTCGAAAAATAACAGCGGCCGCGCCGCCGGACGCCACCAATGGGGGCGCGGGTTGGAGGAGGGCGGGACCGAGGGCGGGGCCCGCGGGGTGAAAGGCGCGGATGCTGACCAGCCCGGCCCA
>NW_027967153.1:0-208 GCF_054177405.1 Leptonychotes weddellii
AGGGTGTCGGGGAGCTCTGGCCATGACGCCTTTCCCTTTCATGCTGTCAACCCTGAGCCCTGGGACGGAGGGACCAGGCAGCACCACAGCTCTGTAACAGCCGTTCGACCCCAGGGCGTAGGACACCACTCAGAGCCACGGCCGCTGAATGATTTGTCTCTGACAGTCCGCCAACCACCCCGACTGGATGATGGAGGGCAGGGATCAG
>NW_027967154.1:0-208 GCF_054177405.1 Leptonychotes weddellii
AAATCTTTAAAAAAAAAAAAAAAAAAGAAAGCTCAGGGTCATTGCCACAGCCTGCAAAGCCCTGCAGGATCTAGCCCCCTCCCTGACCCCCTGCTCCCTCAACTCCAACCACAGCAGCCTCATCACTGAGTCTTCCAGAGCCAACAGGAGTCCACCTCGGAGTCTCTGTACCTGCTGTTCCCTCCACCTGGTGGAGGGGGGGGGCGGG
>NW_027967155.1:0-208 GCF_054177405.1 Leptonychotes weddellii
TCCACAGGTGTGGAGCTGGCGCCCCGCTCCGCAGAGCCCGGCTACCTGGTCACCAAGGTGGTGGCGGTGGACAGAGACTCGGGCCAGAACGCCTGGCTGTCCTACCGCCTGCTCAAGGCGAGCGAGCCAGGGCTCTTCGCGGTGGGGCTGCACACGGGCGAGGTGCGCACGGCGCGGGCCCTGCTGGACAGAGACGCGCTCAAGCAGA
>NW_027967156.1:0-1145 GCF_054177405.1 Leptonychotes weddellii
TAAAAGTGTCAATTAGATCATGTTGGTTGATGGTGTTGAGTTCTATAGTCTTGCTGAATTTCTGTCTAATGGTTTCATTAATTGTTCAGAGAAGACTGTCGAAGCCTTCAAGTATATCTGTGTATTTGTACACAGATATTTCTTCTTTCAGTTTATCAGTTTTTGTTTCACCTACTTTGCAACCCTGTTGTTTGGTACATACAAATTTAAGATTGCTATGTCTTCTTGGAAGATTATTATATATTGTCTCTCTGCATCTCTGGCCATATTCTTTGATCTGAATCCTACTTTAACTCATAGGCCATCTCTACTCTTTTTTGGTAATTGTTTTCTTGGCTTATCTTTTTCCATTCTTCTATTTCAGCCTTCCCATATTGTTAAATTTGAAGTGAGCTTGTTCTAGACAGCACACAGTTGGGTCATTTTTTTCCAATCTGATGTTTGTCTGTTCATTGATGATTTTAGATCATTTGCATTTTACACAATTATTATGTGAGGGCTTATGTTGACCATCTTACTATTTGTTTTCAGTTTACACAGCTCCTTGAATCTTTAGGTGCATGTCTTTTGCCAGATTTTGGAATATTCAGTCAAGTTTCCCTCAAAAACTTTTTCAGTATCACCTATTTTTCATCTCCTTCTGGAACTCCAGTAACAGAAATATTTTCTCTTTAGTTGTAGTCCCACAGATTCTTCAGCATGAAGTAATAATAATAAATATTATGAACAAGTTCACAAAAATAAATTTGTATGTAGTGGATAAATTACTCAAAATGTGCAAAGTACCAAAGCTCACAAATGATTTATAAAATAAAGAGTCCCATGTCTAATAAAGAAAATAAGTCCATTATGTAAATCTTTTCCAAAACAAAACCCCAGGTTTAGCTCCCCAGTAAATTTTTAAAAATATTTAAGAAAGAAACCACCCTAATTTATACAAACTTCCAAAAAAGGAAAAAGAAAGAAAACATTTGCAAATTCTTTCTATGAGACCAGGATAAGCTTTTTTTTTTTTTTTATTCTTATGTCAATTCCCATACATTACATCATTAGTTCTAGATGAAGTGTTCCATGATTCATTGTTCGTGCACAACACCCAGTGCTCCATGCAGAACGTGCCCTCCTCAATACCCACCACCAGGCCA
>NW_027967157.1:0-208 GCF_054177405.1 Leptonychotes weddellii
CACAGTGCTCTCACCATAGCACATACCCTCCCCAATGTCTATCACCCAGCCACCCCATCCCTCCCATTCCCCACCACTCCAACAGCCCTCAGTTTGTTTCCTGAGATTAAGAATTCCTTATATCAGTGAGATCATATGATATCTGTCTTTCTCTGATTGACTTATTTCGCTCAGCATAATACCCTCCAGTTCCAACCACGTCATTGCA
>NW_027967158.1:0-208 GCF_054177405.1 Leptonychotes weddellii
ACCCACATGGGGCCTCCCTAGGTGGTCTGGGCTTCTCACAACATTGTGACTGTGTTCCAAGGGTGAGAAGAGGTAGGTGGAAGCCATACTACCTTTCATGACCTGGTAATATCACTCACCCTGCATTTTGTTCATCAAAGCAGCCACCAAGTGTTATCCAGTTTTAAGGTGAGGAGAAATAGACTCCATCTCTGGATGGGGAATGGCA
>NW_027967159.1:0-208 GCF_054177405.1 Leptonychotes weddellii
AAAAAAAAAATATATATATATATAGTAAAATGAGAGAGAGGCTTTCAAACCATTCAGAAATAACACCCTCTCCATCCTTATTCAAAAGAAATAGGAAATAGGAAATCTAAAGTCGAAAAAATAATAGAAAAGCACAATGTCCTTGAAATGAAGTACTCAAGTAGAACACTGAGTTTATACTGAATTTCCTAGTAGCCAAGCTAAAAAG
>NW_027967160.1:0-208 GCF_054177405.1 Leptonychotes weddellii
ATCAGGAGCCATTTTAAGGAAAATCCATCATACTCAAGCTTTGTCTCGGGAAAATAGACTCCTTGACAAAAGGTGGGAAGGAATTTTGTCCCTCCCTCTGTTTGTATATCTGTTTGCAGATGTATGATCTTATATGTAGAGAGTCTGAATGACTTCATGAAAAAACTGTTAGAACTATTAAATTCAGTAAGGTTGCAGACAGAAAGCC
>NW_027967161.1:0-208 GCF_054177405.1 Leptonychotes weddellii
CCCCACCCCTCCGCTTAGCCACTGGAGCAATGTCTCTCAGCAGAGCAGACTTCTAAAAGTTCTGATTTTGTGCTCTGGGGCTTTATCACTTGCCAGTAGTGGCTGATGGAGGCCCCCTCCCCCGCCATCTATCCTCCTGAATATCGCCTTGGATTCACTTCTCCGCACGTCCTACCTTCCAGAAAGTGGTTGCTTTTCTGTTCAGAGA
>NW_027967162.1:0-208 GCF_054177405.1 Leptonychotes weddellii
AAGATCCCACAATAGCCAATACTGGAAAAGGTTGAACAACAAAATTAAGTAGTATTGGATTATAACCAAAATTATAAAGTAACTATCCATGAGTCCATATTGATATAAATAAATGATTAAATAAATAAACGAGAGAAAATAGACAAGTCTCCTGCACAGAACTCCAAATAATTTCTATAAATATTCTATCCTATAGCTGATGAACTAT
>NW_027967163.1:0-208 GCF_054177405.1 Leptonychotes weddellii
CCTCTCCTTTCTTCCTGCTGGAGTACTGCTGTCCCTCCTCCCAGCTGAGGCCCAGATCCATACCCTGGTCTCGCTATGGTCCTCGCACTTTCTTAGGTGCCAACACCCATCATTTCTTCCCTCCTATATTATTCCAGAGTTCCCTCTCACTTGGATACTTCTCATTAGCATTTTAAACATGCTTGAGTCCATCTCAAAAAAAAAAAAA
>NW_027967164.1:0-208 GCF_054177405.1 Leptonychotes weddellii
AAGGGCAACGGAACCATAGGGAGCAGTGAAAAAGATCCCAGAAAGCAACGGGTGGTAACTGACAATTATATAGCACCCATTATTACTAATTTAAGATATATAAACACCATTGGGTTTCTATCTAGTATCTGTGCTATTATTTTATAAATATAAATATGAGGGCTTTCAAAATATTACAAATGACGCATACATTCTGGTACAAATGTTA
>NW_027967165.1:0-208 GCF_054177405.1 Leptonychotes weddellii
GCTCAGCTTACTTCTTTTGGCCCCTTATCATCTTTATGTTCCCCTTCATCACATGTCATTCGTATCTTCTTTTTTTTTTTTTTTTAAAGATTTTATTTATTTATTTGAGACAGAGAGAATGAGAGAGAGAGAGCACATGAGAGGGGGGAGGGTCAGAGGGAGAAGCAGGCTCCCTGCCGAGCAGGGAGCCCGATGCGGGACTCGATCC
>NW_027967166.1:0-208 GCF_054177405.1 Leptonychotes weddellii
AACACCTATAAACTCAACAGGAGATCGAAGAAAAGAATAGCAACAACTCTCTGAACAGAAAAGTGACCACTTTCTGGAAGGTAGGACGTGTGAAGTGAATCCGAGGCGATATTCAGGAAGATAGACGGTGGGGGAGGGGGCCTCCATGGGCCGCTTCTGGCAAGTGATAGAGCCGCGGAGCACAAAATCAGAACTTTTATAAGTCTGC
>NW_027967167.1:0-1145 GCF_054177405.1 Leptonychotes weddellii
AGGATGAATGCCCATTGTCCTCACATAATTGTATACCCTACATTTTTAAAAATAAACTTTTTATTACTTTAGAATAGTTTTAAATTTACAGGAAAGTTACAAAGATAGTACAGAGAGTTCTTATACCCTGCACCCCATTTCTCTTATTATTAACATTTTGGATCAGTATCATACATTTCTAATGATCAATGAACCAACACTGATATATTATTATTAATGTATCAAGATAAAGTCCATACATTATTTGGATTTCCTCAGGTTTTCCCTACTGTCCTTCCTCTGTTACCGCTTCCCATTTAGGATGCTACATTTAGTGGTTATGTCTCTTTAGGCTCCTCTAGACCCTGACAGTTTCTTTTACTCCCCTTATCTTTGATGACCTTGATGGTTTTGAGGAGCCCTGGTCAGATATTTTGTAGGATAGTCCTCAATGAGGTTTTGGTTGATGTTTTTCTCCTGATTATACTGGGGTTATAGGGTTTTGGGGGAAAAAAGACCATAGAAATAACATGCCATTCTCATCACATCATGACAAGGGCACTCTGCTAACAACATGACTTGTCAGTGTTGAAGTTGACTTTAATCTAGCTGAGTTAGTGTCTGTCCTTTTAAAATTTTCCACAGTTAACAACATCGCTTCTTGCCAGAGTTACAGATTCTTAAAGGTGGGATCCTATTACCTGTTTCTATGTAATCTAGCACTGATTTGGTACACTGCGGGCATGGGGTTCATGGTTCATAAGTGAAAAAAAAAAGATGAATACGTGAGTGTTTTCAATGATGTATATTCCGCTTATCTCCTAAAACTAGCAAATTTGCTACTGAAATTAAGTTTTGTTACAAAAAAAGAAAGAACTAAAGACTGCTTTCAGAAGAGAATCTCCCCCTATGAGAAAGTAATATTCAATGTGTTTGAACAGAATAGCATAGCATAGAGGGCTATCCATAGCAACCATTTACACAGTTTAAGTAGTAGTAGCAGTAGCAAGAAGAGCAGACAAATAATCATCTTATCATCATTTGGGGAAATACAACGCCTTCTGCTTCCTACCCTGGGGGAGGAAATAATTACACAGGATGAGAGTAATCTGTCTGGCAATCACAACAGCCCAGTCAGGATGATGTCTATGTTTGCAGATGCCCCC
>NW_027967168.1:0-208 GCF_054177405.1 Leptonychotes weddellii
CTACCCCACCTCCCCACCAACCTCCCCTCTGAAACCCTCAGATTGTTTCCCGAGTCCATGAGAATCTTCATTTTTTTTTTTATTCTTATGTTAATCCCCATACATTACATCATTAGTTTTAGATGAAGTGTTCCATGATTCATTGTTTGTGCATAACACCCAGTGCTCCATGCAGAATGTGCCCTCCTCAATACCCACCACCCGACTA
>NW_027967169.1:0-208 GCF_054177405.1 Leptonychotes weddellii
AAGAATAAGGCTTTTTCCCTGTGTGAATACGTTGATGTTGGCTAAGATGAGAAGTCCTTCCAAAGCTTTTGCCACACTCATTACATTCATAGGGTTTCTCTCCAGTGTGGATTTTCTGATGTCGAAGTAGTGGTGAATTACCAACAAAAGCTTTTCCACACTCATTACACTCATAAGGTTTCTCCCCAGTGTGGATTCTCTGATGTAT
>NW_027967170.1:0-208 GCF_054177405.1 Leptonychotes weddellii
TTCTCTATTATAGTGGAATAAATATGGAAATCAATAACTAGAAAGACAACAGGAAAAAAAAAGTCAACAAGAAAATTTCTAAACACGGGGGGAAATTAAAGGCACACTGCCAAATAGTCTATGATTAAAGAGGATGTCTCAAAAGAATTTAAAATACATAAGATGGAATGAAAATGAAAACAAAATTATCAAATTGTATGGGATGCAA
>NW_027967171.1:0-208 GCF_054177405.1 Leptonychotes weddellii
CCCCCCACTCCAGTCAGTCAAGAAGGCCTCTCCTGGCTTGGGTCCACACCCACCTATCCAACCTCAGCTCTGGCACTTGTGAGTAAGTTCTGGAATCAGACACACATGGTGCACCAGACCCAATGTATGCATCTTCCCAGGCTGACTCGGTCCCACCTGTCCCCTCCTGCTCAGTGCCGAGCCTGGCCTCTGCCTTTGCCTCGTCTTC
>NW_027967172.1:0-208 GCF_054177405.1 Leptonychotes weddellii
GCAGGGGGAGGGGGAGAGGGAGAAGCAGGTTTCCTGCTGAGCAGGGAACCCAATGCAGGGCTTGATCCCAGGACCCTGGGATCATGACCTGAGCCAAAGGAAAATGCCCAAAGACTGAGCCACCCAGGTGCCCCAAAGATTTTATTTTATTTTGTTTTTTTGCTTTTTGTTGTTTTTTTTAATTATTACGTTAATCACCGTACATTAC
>NW_027967173.1:0-208 GCF_054177405.1 Leptonychotes weddellii
AACCTAAGATATCTATTACTAAATTATGAAAATTCATGAGTACTTTATCAATGATATTGAATACAAACTCAGAGATGAAATCAACTATTGTTTTCCATATTAGAAAAATTAAATATGTATATTATAGCATTTATTATGATTTGAAAAGTTTTTATTTTGATTTTTCATATTACCAAGTATCTCAAAGCTTTCTTAATTATTTAGCTTG
>NW_027967174.1:0-208 GCF_054177405.1 Leptonychotes weddellii
AGAGAGTTGTTGCTATTCCTTTCTTCGATCTCCTGTTTAGTTTGTAGGTGTTCAGAATGGTTTGATCCCTATCCAGCTGAATTCCTGAGAGGAGACGAAATCCAGGTCTCCTACTCCTCCGCCATCTTGCTCCGCCCCCTCCAACTATTCTCTATTATTGAACATTTAGTTTCTTTGTTGCTTTTATTAAGTTTTGGAATTTATGCTG
>NW_027967175.1:0-208 GCF_054177405.1 Leptonychotes weddellii
AAAAAAAAAATATATATATATATAGTAAAATGAGAGAGAGGCTTTCAAACCATTCAGAAATAACACCCTCTCCATCCTTATTCAAAAGAAATAGGAAATAGGAAATCTAAAGTCGAAAAAATAATAGAAAAGCACAATGTCCTTGAAATGAAGTACTCAAGTAGAACACTGAGTTTATACTGAATTTCCTAGTAGCCAATCTAAAAAG
>NW_027967176.1:0-208 GCF_054177405.1 Leptonychotes weddellii
AGCATCTGATATTTTGAGTGGTTGGGATTGGCCCGTTCTGATAGGTATGAAGTGGTAACATACTATTTTGCAGTAAAATGATAAACATTTCATTTAACAACCGTTTATCAAATGACTATCATGTGCAACATAGTGGTGAAAAGTGTTAAATAAACACAAAATTCCATCTCTACTAATAAAAGCCTTGATTCCAGAACAGATGCTATAT
>NW_027967177.1:0-1145 GCF_054177405.1 Leptonychotes weddellii
TATAGTAGACATTCAATAAATGTTTGTTTCTTGACTGCCTGACCCAGCACAGAAATTATCTTTCTTCCTGAATTATGTCTTTTTTATAATTCTGTAAGTGTCCAGAAGGGTCTGCAGGCAGTACATTCTTTTAATCTTTGTGTATTTGCAAGTGCCTTTAATTTGCCTTTACATTTAGCCAGATATGAAATTACAGGTTATGATTCTTTTCCCTCAGCACTGTGAAGCTATATCACTCCATTGCCTTTTGGAATCAATGGTTGTGGTTGAGGAATCAGCTAAGAATTTAAGTGTCATTCTTTTGTAGGTAATCTGTATGTTCTTTCTGGTAACCTAAAGATTTTTTTTTTCTTCATGTGTCTACTTTTCACAAGGATGTGCCTAGATGTGCATTTATTTTCATTTATGCTACCTGGATTCGGTACTTCTCTCAGCACGTCTGGAAAATTCTCAGCCATTATCTTTCTAAATATCTCTGCCCCGCCACTTGCTTTATTCTACACTTTTAACATTCCTATTAGACATATTTTGGAGCCCATCAACTTATTCTCCATGTTTTTAAACTATGGCTTAATGAAAAAACTATTTTTATCTCTCTATGATACATTCTTGTGGAATTCTAAGTGGTATCCTCCAATTCGAGAATTCTTGCGAATTATATCTGGTCTGGAGTTTATATCATCTACTGATTTAAAGATTTTAATGACCATATTTTTCATTTCCAACATTTTTAGGAGACACTTTTAAAATATACATTTTATAACTGCGTGTGGGGCGCTTGGCTGGCTCAGTCAGTAGAGCATGTAACTCTTGATCTGGGAGTTGTGAGTTCGAGCCCCATGTTAGGTGTAGAGAGTACTTTTTATTTTTTATTTTTTTAAGATTTTGTTTATTTATTTGACACAGAGAGAGCACAAGCAGGGGGAATGGCAGGCAGAGGGAGAGGCAGAAGCAGGCTCACTGGTAAGCAGGAAGCCTGACACGGGACTCTATCCCAGGACCCCGGGATCATGACCTGAGCCGAAGGCAGACACTTAACTGACTGAGCCACCCAGGCGCCCTAGAGATTACTTTTTAAAAAGTAACTGCTTGGGGCGCCTGGGTGGCTCAGTTGGTTAAGCCACTGCCTTCGGCTCAGGTCATGA
>NW_027967178.1:0-208 GCF_054177405.1 Leptonychotes weddellii
AGGATGGGTTAGCCTGGTGATGGGTATTAAAGAGGGCACATTCTGCATGGAGCACTGGGTGTTATGCACAAACAATGAATCATGGAACACTACATCAAAAACTAATGATGTAATGTATGGTGGTTAACATAACAATAAAAAAAGAAAAGTAGGTGCAGAATAACCTTTCTCTAGTTGGTGTGAAGGGAGACTGTCTAATAAAGCCTTA
>NW_027967179.1:0-208 GCF_054177405.1 Leptonychotes weddellii
AAGTTCCACAACTTATGAGCTGTGTGTTTTAAGATTTTTTTTTTATTTATTTATTTGAGAGAGAATGAGATAGAGAGAGCATGAGAGGGGGGAATGTCAGAGGGAGAAGCAGACTCCCCGCCGAGCAAGGAGCCCGATGCGGGACTCGGTCCTGGGACTCCAGGATCATGACCTGAGCCGAAGGCAGTCGCTTAACCAAGTGAGCCAC
>NW_027967180.1:0-208 GCF_054177405.1 Leptonychotes weddellii
ATTTATTTATTTTTTATTCTTATGTTAATCCCCATACATTACATCATTAGTTCTAGATGAAGTGTTCCATGATTCATTGTTCGTGCACAACACCCAGTGCTCCATGCAGAACGTGCCCTCCTCAATACCCACCACCAGGCCAACCCATCCTCCCACCCCCCTCCCCTCTAGAACCCTCAGTTTGTTTTTCAGAGTCCATTGTCTCTCA
>NW_027967181.1:0-208 GCF_054177405.1 Leptonychotes weddellii
CTCTCTGTGTCCCTCCCTGCCCCACACATGCACAAGCTTCGTCTCTCTCTCCCTCTAAAAAAACAAAATAAAACAAAACTAGATCAATCAACCTTAAAATAGTTGTAGTAAATATTCCATCACTGAGCACTGTGTACTATGTATCTTGGAACGTGCCTTCCATTTAAAATCAGTTAAGATAATTTCTACTTCTAGATATTAGTTTTAC
>NW_027967182.1:0-208 GCF_054177405.1 Leptonychotes weddellii
CAAGTGGAGAACAGATTAAATAAAAATATGCTTATCAGGGGCACCTGGGTGGGGGCTCAGTCAGTTAAGCATCTGCTTTCAGCTCAGATCATGATCCCAGGATCCTGGGATCGAGCGCAGGTCGGGCTCCCTGCTCAGCAGAGAATCTGCTTCTCCCTCTCCCTCTGCCCCTCCCCCTGCTCATGCTCTCTCTCTCTCTTGCTCTCTA
>NW_027967183.1:0-208 GCF_054177405.1 Leptonychotes weddellii
GACAGCCTCGGGCACGGGTCGTGGATTCAGCTCCTTATCACACACCCAGTAGATGTGTACTGAGCACTGGCCGCGTGCCAGCCGGGGGCACCAGGAGCTAAGGGCACCAAGCCGAATGAGGCAGGACCCCCGCCTTCAAGGCCCATCCAGGGGCTGGGCGAGGACTGTCACATTTCATCAGTACGGGCTGTGGAGGTGTGAAGAAGTC
>NW_027967184.1:0-208 GCF_054177405.1 Leptonychotes weddellii
AGATACCACAGACATAAAATAATAATAAGGGAATACTACAAATAACTCTACCCACAGTTCTGACAACTTAGATGAAATAAATGGATTCTTCAAAAATCATAAACTCCAAAATGCACCCAAGATCAAGTATATAACCTGAATAGTCCTATAACATTAAAGAAATTGCATTCATCATTTAAAACCTTTCAAAAAAAAAAAAAAAGAAGAA
>NW_027967185.1:0-208 GCF_054177405.1 Leptonychotes weddellii
CTCCCTTTTTTAAAAATTACCCATGCTGGCCTCCATTGAACACAGACAGCTTAGATTAAGCTATAATAAATTTACTTTTCAAGAAAAAGAAATCAATAATAAAAATGAGTTGATTTAAATAAAGCATCTTGTACATGTGATTACATTGATAGCTCTCAGTGAAAATATAAGCTTAAGATTATTAGAATAAGTAATTATCGGTTCCTAC
>NW_027967186.1:0-208 GCF_054177405.1 Leptonychotes weddellii
ACCAACCGGGTCCACCGGCCCCGTATTCATGGCTCCCTCACCTCTGTGCCTTCACCATGATGTTTCCGCTTCACACCTGCTCTTTCTGCTCCTTGTCCACTCATAGCTGGCTTGGCTTCGTCTGGTCACCTGGCCATTACCCCTGCAGGACATGCCCCACCCTGTGCGACTGAGCTGCTTTCTCCTCTGCACTCAGAGGGTGGGGTTC
>NW_027967187.1:0-208 GCF_054177405.1 Leptonychotes weddellii
ACCCAGGCGCCCCAACAACCTTGTTGTGTTAATTAAGGAAAGCTCTCATACATTTTGTTAGGCAGAATAATCATCTGCAGAAAGATGCTCTAATCCCTAGACCCTATGAATATGTTACTTTACATAACAAAGGGATTTTGCAGATCCAAGATTAAGTCAAGAATATTGAGATGAGGAGAGTATCCCAGGTTATCCAGGTGAGCCCAGT
>NW_027967188.1:0-1145 GCF_054177405.1 Leptonychotes weddellii
GGTCCTTGGATCAAGTCCTGCATCAGTCTCCCTGCTCAGCAGGGAGGCTCCTTCTCCCTTTTCCTCTCCCTCTGCCTCTCCCCCTGCTTGTGTGGTCTCTCACTCTCTCTCTCAAATAAATAAATAAAATCTTAAAAAAAAAAAAAATCACAGTCTCCACTGACTGAGCCCACCCCAACTTACCTTTTTTTAGAAGAATGAAAAATTTCGTTTCTACCCACAGAAAATGACAAATTATTGTTTGTTCTTATTTTCTTCTATATCACCAATCATATCATCAAAAATGTTAAACTTTTCAAAAATACATGCTTGTTGTCACATATATTTTACAATAATATAAGGTATTGTAAAATTCTGAACATTCCATAGAGGTTTAAAAATAATTGCCCCTTTTTCTAATTCCTTTCCCTTGAGATACCCAATAATATTCTTTTCTATTCCTGTACTAACATTTAAAATTTTCTCTCCCTTCCTTCAACAAAAATGAGATCCCATCACACATATTACTCTTAAAATGCTTTTCTTTGCATAAAAATATATTATGAGCATTTTTTGGTATCTATATACCATTCCATAGTATGGATATACTACAATATATCCAGCCATTCTTCTCTTGGACATTTCAGTTGTTTCAAGTTTTGGTTAATACAAAAATTACTGTAATAAACATCTTTTACATATATCCTTATGTATTGATGCTTATAAATCTGCAGGAAAGATAGCCAGAAGTGAGATTAATGCATCTCAGAATATGTACACTTTTCAATGTGGCATATAGTGCCTGATTAGTATCCTGAAAGGTTGAAGCAGTTTAAGATTGTATAAAAATGGCTCTTTTCCTTCATGAAGGTTTCCAATTTTTTTAGTTTTTGCCAATTTGATGGATGAAAGAATCTTATCATCTTATTTTGTAATTTCCTTATTGCCAGTGAGGTTGCCCTTTTCTTTTTAATTGAATACCTTTTTTTTTTAAAATTGTAGTAAAATACACAATCTTAGCTGTTTTTAAAAAAGATTTTACTTAGGGGCGCCTGGGTGGCTCAGTCATTAAGCATCTGCCTTCGGCTCAGGTCATGATCCCAGGGTCCTGGGATGGAGCCCCGCATTGGGCTCTCTGCTCAGCGGGAAACCTGCTTCTCCCTCTC
>NW_027967189.1:0-208 GCF_054177405.1 Leptonychotes weddellii
CCTCTGAAAGCCTGCTCATCTTTTCCTTTACCTCCCACTCTGCTCCTATGCATTCCCTAGTCATCTACTACAGTGTTCTACAGTATTTGTGAAACTGTTCAAAATCTGCACTAGATCTTTTTTTTTTTATTCTTATGTTAATCCCCATACATTACATCATTAGTTCTAGATGAAGTGTTCCATGATTCATTGTTCGTGCCCAACACCC
>NW_027967190.1:0-208 GCF_054177405.1 Leptonychotes weddellii
ATGCCCGAGCCCGCCAAGTCGGCTCCGGCCCCGAAGAAGGGCTCCAAGAAGGCGGTGACCAAGGCGCAGAAGAAGGACGGCAAGAAGCGCAAGCGCAGCCGCAAGGAGAGCTACTCGGTGTACGTGTACAAGGTGCTGAAGCAGGTGCACCCCGACACGGGCATCTCGTCCAAGGCCATGGGCATCATGAACTCGTTCGTCAACGACA
>NW_027967191.1:0-208 GCF_054177405.1 Leptonychotes weddellii
CAGTTTGATGATTATCTCCATATCTCTAAATAACATGCCTATATTGCTTATATTACATTATCAATTTTCCAGTATTTAGCATTATTTAAGAGCTTTCCATTCCATTATAAGAAAATGTAAATTTTGCTTTCTCTCATCCCTGTGATTCTATCATATAAACCTTTCCTATTACCTGTTCTCTGTGTCTTTTTATCTGTGTATATATATA
>NW_027967192.1:0-208 GCF_054177405.1 Leptonychotes weddellii
CAAGCAAGTGTCACTTCTTTTCTTTCTTTTTTTTTTTTTTCTTAATTTTTTGGAGGGTTTGTTTCAGAGGTAGAATTTAGTGATTCATCAGTTGCGTGTAACACCCAGTGCTCATTACATCACCCAGTTACCCCATCCCTCCCACCCCCCCTCCCCTCCAGCAACCCTCAGTTTGTTTCCTAGAGTTAAGAGTCTCTTACGGTTTGTC
>NW_027967193.1:0-208 GCF_054177405.1 Leptonychotes weddellii
CAGCATCAGAGGGACTCATCCCACCAGTGCCGGCTGTGAAGGGGGAGGAAGGGGCCACGAGCCAGGGGATGCGGGCGCCACTAGAAGGGGGGACAGGAACAGAAATGGATTCTCCCCGGGCCTCCAGAGAGGAGCACAGCCCTGCCGACACCTGGACCTCATGGCAGAGGCTCTGGGGTCTGACTCCTGCTCCACAGCCCAGGAGGAC
>NW_027967194.1:0-208 GCF_054177405.1 Leptonychotes weddellii
CTCAATCTGACGACCCTGAGATCATGACCTGAGCTGGACACTTAACTGCTGAGCCACCCAGGCACTCCCCAAAAACTTATTCTTTAGTCCTTTCCTGAGGTTCTTCCCAAGACAAGCTTTGCTTTCACCTTCTTCTTTTTTTTTTATAAGGAAGAGGAATGAATTTTACCTTATCTGCCTGCCTATCTATCTATCTATCTATCCATCC
>NW_027967195.1:0-208 GCF_054177405.1 Leptonychotes weddellii
CATGCTCCACTGCATCCCTGGAGACCCGCACATCCTGATGGTCTCATCGGCACAGCGCGTGACAGTGACTGAGAAGCTGGCATGCCTGGTCCACTCTTGGGGCACGCTTTCCCCTCCCTGGTGCCTGATGGCAAGAGTGGAAAGGGAGGTCCATAAACGGCCCCGGTTTCAAAACCCATGGAGCAGATCTGAAGCATCCGTCGTGACG
>NW_027967196.1:0-208 GCF_054177405.1 Leptonychotes weddellii
ACTTATGTCTGTAGATAGATACCAAATTACTCTCATTATGAAGAGTTCTTCCAAGTACATTGTATTTCTTCTATTCAAGTACAGTGTATTTCTTCCATTCTTCCATCTGCTATCCATTCTTTCTTCAGAAGAGCTTGATTTCGGGGCACCTGGGTGGCTCAATCGGTTAAGCATCTGCCTTTGGCTCAGGTCATGATCCCAGGGTCCT
>NW_027967197.1:0-208 GCF_054177405.1 Leptonychotes weddellii
GAGCCAGCCTCATGGTTGGTTGGTGTTGAGGGCTGGGAGCTGGGAGCTGGACCCGGGTGGGCACCATCACAGTGTTGGGGACCCAGTTGGGGTCAAGGGAGCATACCACACCAGGAAAACAGTGGGCTGCGGCCAGAGGTGGGCCGAGCTCCTGGGGAGCGCCCCCTGCCTTCCTAATGCCGATGAGCGGTCACCGACGTGGAGGACC
>NW_027967198.1:0-208 GCF_054177405.1 Leptonychotes weddellii
TACTGTTGCCAGGAAATAAAAGTAATTAGTGATTTAGGAAGCATATTTTTTTTACAGAGTAATAAAATTGAACATCAGAATTTAGACTTTAAAGAGATGTGGATAATTTATAATGTTCCACACTTTCTTTGATCAAATGTTAAAATAATATTGTAGAGTTATATTGCTACTTAAGTAGAATACAATTTAAGTGAGGTCTGTTTCAATA
>NW_027967199.1:0-1145 GCF_054177405.1 Leptonychotes weddellii
TATTTTTCACTCACAACTCTAAAGACATTAGTGTCTTGTTCTTTGGCAATTAGATTTGCTAAAGATAATTGGGAGTCCAGCTCCATCTCTCTCTCTCTGTTCCTCTCTCTCTCGTAGCTGCCTGGATGTTTATACCATTATTTCTTCATCCTTGAATTAAAAAAAAAAATCACTGATTCTAGTGATAGGTCTACATGTTAGTTTTTTTTTTAATGAGCATTATTTTTTAATGATCTGTCATAATTTTGCAGGTGTAGGTCATAAGCATAAGAAATTTTTTATACAGTTGATTATTGCTTTTGTAATATTGATTCTGATCTCACTGAAACACTATCCATATTTTAAATTATGAACTATTTTTCATAATCTATTTTCTTCTTTCTGATTGCTTTCCTTTTTTTTAAAGACTTTATTTATTTATTTGAGCGAGAGAGAGCACATGAGCAGGGGCAGAAGAGAGGGAGAAACAGACTTCCCTGCTGAGCAGGGAGCCCCATGCGGGGCTCCATCCCAGGATCCTGGGATCAAGACCTGAGCTGAAGGCAGGCACTTAACCGACTGAGTCACCCAGGTACCCCATCTGATTGCTTTCATAACGTATTTTTCTTTGGATGTTGAAAGATTTTCTCAAGCTTGTGTTTGAGTCCATTTAGGTTGCTATAACAAAATACAAACTGGGTGGCTTAAAAACAACAGAAGTCGGGGCGCCTGGGTGGCTCAGTTGGTTAAGCGACTGCCTTCGGCTCAGGTCATGATCCTGGAGTCCCGGGATCGAGTCCCACATCGGGCTCCCTGCTCAGCGGGGGGTCTGCTTCTCCCTCTGACCTGCTTCCCTCTTGTGCTCTCTGTCTCTCATTCTCTCTCTCAAATAAATAAATAAAATCTTTAAAAAAATAAAAACAACAGAAGTCTATTTCTGGGATTCTTGAAGTCTGGGAATGTAGTGGGTCTGGTGTGTAGTGGGAAACTGCTTCCAAGATGGCCAACCTTTTCTATAACCTCACATAGCAGAAGGGACGAGCTCTGATGTATCTTTTATAAGAAAATTAATTCCAATCATGAAGGCTCCGCTCTGCCCTTCTGACTTGATCACCTCCCGAAGGCCCCACATCCTAATGCCATTGCCTTTGGGGTTAGGATTTTAA
>NW_027967200.1:0-208 GCF_054177405.1 Leptonychotes weddellii
GGACTGAACCCAGGGCCCATTCCCACTGAGGGCACTGGCGGGTCCACGGCCAGCGGCTTCGTGGGCCCTGCCTCTGAGGAAATGTGCAGTCATCGGTGACCCTGTCCACGGCCGCGTCTTCGTGCCTGCACTGGCTCGGCCCCCCTCCAGAGTTGTCCACCTGGACTCACACGTCTGGTGCAGGGATCTTCAGCGAGGACACCCACAA
>NW_027967201.1:0-208 GCF_054177405.1 Leptonychotes weddellii
CATCTGAAGTGGCTGACTGAGTCCTACAGCCTGTCTCTGATAACCGGGCAGTGGCTACTGGAACCTGTGTAACGACAGAGACCTATGCACCTGGGCTAGTCCCGTATAGAGCCCGCTGACGCGGGGCCCAGGCTTCCGTGTCTACACTGCCAAGAGCAAGGGCCCTGTAACTGGCCAAGGAGGCGCTGGGTGAGGGACATCGAACAAG
>NW_027967202.1:0-208 GCF_054177405.1 Leptonychotes weddellii
TGCAATGACGTGGTTGGAACTGGAGGGTATTATGCTGAGCGAAATAAGTCAATCAGAGAAAGACAGATATCATATGATCTCACTGATATAAGGAATTCTTAATCTCAGGAAACAAACTGAGGGCTGTTGGAGTGGTGGGGAATGGGAGGGATGGGGTGGCTGGGTGATAGACATTGGGGAGGGTATGTGCTATGGTGAGCGCTGTGAA
>NW_027967203.1:0-208 GCF_054177405.1 Leptonychotes weddellii
AACAAGTGTTTTTTTTTTCAGACAGACTGTAATTAAAACTTATTTGAGAGATGATCAGGTCACCAGTGTGTATGAATTTATTCTCCTTTGTGAAAGATTCTTATGTCTACCTACCTCAGAACACAGTTTTATGGGGATTATATTAAATGGGGTATCATGTGAAAGACTGACATAATCTGATTTGTAATAGCCTCTTAACCTAAGCAAT
>NW_027967204.1:0-208 GCF_054177405.1 Leptonychotes weddellii
CAGCACTTCTTGTAGGCTGTCGGCGAAAACCAGGAGCAGCGTGGCTGTGGCCGAGAGGGGCGGCTGTCCCCCATCCCGCACAGCGACCAGCAGGCGCTGGCGGGCCGCGTCCCTGTCGCCCAAAGCGCGCGCCGTGCGCACCTCGCCCGTGCGCAGCCCCAGGCTGAAGAGTCCCGGCTCGCTGGCCTGCAGCACGTGGTACGACAGC
>NW_027967205.1:0-208 GCF_054177405.1 Leptonychotes weddellii
ATGCTCCATAAATGCTTATCGATTAAGGGTACCATTGATTGTGGATAACAAGCCAATGAAAGAGCCTCCTCCAGACTCTGAAATCAGGAAAATCATTTACACAACATCTTCACCCAA
The DNA here is from genome assembly GCF_054177405.1 of Leptonychotes weddellii. NCBI lineage: Eukaryota > Metazoa > Chordata > Mammalia > Carnivora > Phocidae > Leptonychotes > Leptonychotes weddellii. The sequence goes on from NW_027967205.1 coordinate 118, forward strand.
AGTCAAGGACAGGGACCGCTTTAAGTCAAAATCACAGGGTGACTTGAGGGCCCTGGGTCAGTACTTCATATTCTTGCAGATGGGCTAGCAC
>NW_027967206.1:0-208 GCF_054177405.1 Leptonychotes weddellii
CCCACCCATGCACCCGGGCCACTGATTATTTAAAATCAAATTTACTTAAGGAATAGCAGGTGCAAGAAAGACACTCTGAGCCGCCTTTGTCTTTCTGAAGGCAGGAAATAAATTTCCTATGTGAAGGGTACTCTCCCTGCACCAGGAGAAAGAGAGACCTCCTCATCCCCAAGAGGGAATTGAAGGCTGAGAATGCTGTGTAAACAAA
>NW_027967207.1:0-208 GCF_054177405.1 Leptonychotes weddellii
ATAGACACGGGGGAGGGTATGTGCTCTGGTAAGTGCTGTGAATTGTGCAAGACTGTTGAATCTCAGATCTGTACCTCTGAAACAAATAATGCAATATGTGTTAAAAAAAAAAAAGAAGAAGAAGGTAGCAGGAATGGAAGAATTAAGGGCGGGAAATTGGAGGGGTAGACGAACCATGAGAGACAATGGACTCTGAAAAACAAACTGA
>NW_027967208.1:0-208 GCF_054177405.1 Leptonychotes weddellii
TATAGCCAGAAAAAAAAAAATCACCCCTCAGCAGTTCCTATAATTTCAAATTTATAACTATGTCCAGGGTAATTCACCCGTAAGCCAACTAGAAATAAAAATAGAGGAGATAGGCCCATCTGTTGGAGTGATTTCTTAACTGCAGAAAACATTTCCTTTCTTTAAAAGCAAAGCTGTAAAATCTGTCTAAATTCCAATTGGTAAACCA
>NW_027967209.1:0-208 GCF_054177405.1 Leptonychotes weddellii
CTCGATCCTATGACCCTGAGATCATGACCTGAGCCAAAACCAAGAGCTGGACTCTCAACCAACTGAGCCACCCAGGCGCCCCAACTGTGATTTTTTTTTTTTAAAGATTTTATTTATTTATTTATTTATTTGACAGAGAGAGACACAGTGAGAGAGGGAACACAAGTGAGGGAGAGGGAGAAGCAGGCTTCCCACTGAGCAGGGAGCC
>NW_027967210.1:0-12366 GCF_054177405.1 Leptonychotes weddellii
TGCCTGTTGCTCGACATCTGAAAACAGTCATTGCATACATACATCCAGTTGTTAATGCTGGGAAGACTGGTCCAGTACCAGATGACTCATAGTGGTTGGAATAGTAAGTTATGTTAATTTAAGTCTACAATCCACCTTAATTAAGAATACACTCTTGGGCTTTATAGTGACTTTTAAAAAGCCTGCTCCAAGTGTTTCTACTATCTCTCTTTTTTTTCCCTACTATCTCTTTTTTAGGTCAACAGAAGAGGCCTGGTTAGTTAGTCTAATTAACTTCTAGAAATGATTTATTCTTTGGTGAAACAAGTGGTGGTCAAGATGTTCAGGCTCTCTGGGGATTTTGTGCCAGCATTTCTGTGCTAGCCTGAGCAACATCTAAGTATCTAGTAAAGCTGAGCCTAGTAATTCACACCTTTGTAATGGTCCTGGAGGCTGAGGATTGCAACATACATGCTCCCATGTCCAGCAGATTTCCCCAAGGATTGTTGTTAATTGACTCTAACTAGGAAGTTAGCTGAATTCTACTGCCAGAATTTATTGCTTTTACCTGAAGTGAGCCTTCCATGAAAGATAACGGGTTGGGCATGTGGCAGAACAGAATTTGGATTTCATAGAGCGAACAAGGACAGGTGGTAATGACCATGCTGACAAGTGTGTGTTTGTGTAGCAGAATGCTATGTACCCCTTGACTTCATTGTTATCTGAAGGCTAGGCTGTGGGAGGAGGAGAATTCTAGCTCTTAAGTCCTTCTAAATGTTGGAGGTGACCAAAAAGAATCTGATACCCAAAAACCATCAAATATGTTTAAGTCAGTTCACAATACCCATTAGAGCATTGAACAGTTGGAAGTTTTCACCTTTTGCTTGGATTCCCTGGGCTCTGTGAACTCTAGATGCATCGACATGGCAGCGGCACTATTTTCCTTTTTTATAATTTTGTTCTAGATAAGACTGAGAGGATATGTAGGGGTCACAGAGATCCATGACTAATTTCCAGGCCGGTATACTGGACAAGTTTTCATTAGGTTCATTTCCTCTAGCCATTCTCCCTTGCTTGAGGTAATACAATCAGAAAAGTAAAATCATCTGTGTACTCAGGGGAAGTCACACTTTTATCTTCACTTTATTTAGAGTTCTTGCCTCAACTGTTATCCTTCACTTACATATCTTGTGCTCTCCGATCCACAAGGCCTATTTTTAAAAAATAACACTCTGTTTTAAACAATCCTTGGGAATGCCTGACTCGTGATTTTTTTTTTAGTAGCTGATGATAGTCACTGCAGAAATTTGAGGTAGGTGAGGGTACACATGACCTTGCTACCAGGTTGTGATGCAAGTGAGTCTCAGATTTTAGCCAATCCACACATCTTCTATACCTTTAATTTCCCCAGTGAGAACTCATTCCTATCATTTGTCAGGCTAATCAGCCATCATTTTTACCAATAAAAAAACATTCTTAATATTTACTATGCCAATTAACAAACTAGGATTTTTTTTTTGAGGTACATATAACAGAAGCATTTTAAATAACGAGTTCTGAAGTTTAGAATGCTGGGTGACCCCCTGAAATGTGCATCTTTCTTTTAGGGCCACAGACCGAGTCCATGCTGAAGTTATTGTAGAATAAGTTGCAGCTTTCTCAACATATTTTCAGACTTAATCACAAGGGCTTCCATTGTAAAAGGCAGTGTTAAATAAAACTCAATGGGTTTTGGGTTCCTTTAAAGCATTAATACACTGTGTGCACATCAGTTTCCAAGGAGGTGTTGGGGAGGCTGGTGGTGGCTCCAGGGTCCTGCACCTCCTAACCTCAGGTGGCCATGGAAGCCTTTTTTGGTAGTGTAGCTCATGGGACTAGCGGTCCTTAGAAACCATTTTGGCAAATACTGGTCTAGCTGAATTATGCATATTTCAAGGGAAAAACCTGAAGGCTGGAAGACTGGGAATGGTGCTGTAATAGATATGAGATAATAAGATCCTAACTAAGGGTGGGAAAGCAAGAAATCTTGAAAAAATCCAATTAGACATTTAAAAGAGAGAAATGGAATAACTTGGAACATTAGTATAACATTAATACCTTGACTGTAGAGACAGGCAAAGCCTTCAGAGATACACATAATCCAATGGGATGTCACCTTAATATCTGTAAGCATGCTCTATCTAGGCAGGAATCACATAAAAAGAATTCAGTATAGAATCCAGTATTAACAGAATAGGTGAATTCAATCAAGTGGCAAAGCAATCCGTGTGTGTGTGTGCGTGTGTGTGTGTGTGTAGGATGGGGTGTGCAACAGATTTAGGTCCTCTCCCCTTTACAACAAAACTCCTCAATAGAATTGTCTATTTTTACTGTCTCTGTTTATTCTTCTCGCATCCAGTATTGCATTAAAACCAGTCTTGTCAAGGTCACTAACTCTCTAATTGCCAATTCGCCTGGGTGATTTTCAGTCTTTTTGAGTCAGTTTAATATATCATACATTTTCTGAAGTTCATCTATTTCATCTGAATTTTCACAGTGTCTAAAATATTTCACAGTGTCCTCTTATTACCTCTTAAACATCTACAGCAATCCCAAATCTAGCGGTTGATCTCTACCTATGTCACTCTGAAAACCTCTTCTAGGAGCTTCTCGGCCCCTTCACGTTTGCGTGGCACTATTCTGTTGATACGTTGCAGGATTTTCTTTCTTTTTTTTATTATTATTATTTTTTTAGTGTTATGTTAATCCCCATACATTACATCATTAGTTTTAGATGTAGTGTTCCATGATTCATTGTTTGTGCATAACACCCAGTGCTCCATGCAGAACGTGCCCTCCTCAATACCCATCACCAGGCTAACCCATCCTCCCACCCCCCCCTCCCCTCTAGAACCCTCAGTTTGTTTTTCAGAGTCCATCGTCTCTCATGGTTCGTCTACCCCTCCGATTTCCCCCCCTTCATTCTTCCCCTCACGTTGCAGGATTTTCAGTGCTATTACTTACACAACTTTGGTTAACCATTAATGATTGAAAGTACTTTACAAAATACCAAATAAATTGCAGAAAAAGAAAGTTACAGTGGAGTAAACACCACATTTCAGGAATCACGGAGTTCAGAATAGCATGCCACAGTACTCATCAGCTCATAGTCTTTGTATTTAGAGCTAAAGCTCCTTGGCCAGGAGTGTGGAAGTGTAAAAATACATCTGTAACTCTTGCTTTTATTTCCTAAAAATGTACCATAGCACTCTAAATGCAGAAATAGAGAAATGTTAATATATAAATAAACACAATACATCACCATGGAGGTACAAGCATTTTTTTAAACTGATTTCTGAGATAAATAGCAGTATAACAAATCCGTGCTGCCCCAGTTAGTATATAATGGAGTGTGCTTCTAAATATCAAAGGACAGGGACAAGTGTATGTGTAAGACAAAAAGCCTGAGTCCTCATATGTATCCCTATGATAGTACCCAGACACCGGGTAGGACCTTGTCACCTTTCGTGAGTAGTTCTGCCCTTTAAAATTTAATTCCATGCAATTCAACTAACAATCCACACTTACTAGGTATAAGGTACCGGCATTTGTAGTTAGACACTGTAGACATTGATAACTATTAAGCCTTCAAGGCAAAATGCAGCAGTATCTGCTGAGTTGTAGGATGCCAGTTCTCCACTCATTGAATTGCTCCTTCTAGGTTTTGCCTTGGAGTTTATGTGAGTACTACTAGGGGGCTGGGGAAAAGGACAAGTCTCTTCTGTGCTGAGCCCCAGGCAAGTGTGGCGAGGGCCGACTCGTCATTAGGCATGGTGCGTACAACAGCTTGGGACCACAGTGTTTTTAGGGGCCCATGAAAATATTTTAGTTTCTTTTAAAATCAGAAGAAAAAAAAACCCTAAATGTTTAGGCTGAATAAAATGCTTTAATATATAGTATTGATATATTCATCTTTATACCAACACAATCATAAAATGTGACTTATTTTTTTTTTTATGGAGAAAGGGGCCCTCAAAACAAATGTGCCCAGAGCCCATGAGAGTCCTCGTGTAGTCCTGCTCGCGGCCCGAGGGAAAGGCAGTTCTCTCTTCCGACTGCAAAATTTTCAAGTAGAAGACAGGGTACTGCAGAGAAATGGCCTCTTTGGGTTTTCCCATGACAAGGGAAGAGACAGTGCCTTAAAAACATCCCCATTTATTGATTCTTCCTACCCCAAATCACAGGACTGTTCCATAACATAATATGTCCATAGTATAGACTATGAGTAGCTGTTTCCTGCTCAGGGAGGTAGCGAGACTCCCTGAGGGCTCACAGTGGATTGGCTAGTGCTTGGAGCACGCAGATGCAAAAAGAACCCCCAAGGTAGGCGTGGCATTAGTAACATCAGCAAACTGTAGCAAAAAGAAGCAAAATTATGACAATAATAATTTGAAATTGGGGGGTGTGTGTATGTCTGGGAACTGTTTTGTCAAGACCAGCAAGTCACCGAGGAGATAGTTAGATTGGTACAGATGAGAAGGGTATGATGCAGGACAGTGTCTCCAAATGAGCTCTGCTACCCTATCATCTCGCTGAAATGAGGTAGACGTGAAAATAATCCATAGAGCTTTTACAAAGTGAGGGACCCCACTAAACAGTCTAATATCACACACACACACACACACACACACAGACACAAAAGGGAAGTTTCCTTACCCTCCCTTTAAAAATCACTGCCATACTAAGCTGCCATTACTGATGAGAAGGTAATGGTGTTTCTCACTATGATGGATCAGAAAAAAAAAATAAAAAACCTAATAACTACTGATGTTGAAGACAAAGAAGTACTAAGATACTGGGAGCTAACACTTCCCTCTCATTTCCTAGGTCCAGTTATTATAGTACTTTACATATTTTAACTCATTTCAAGTCTTCACAATAATCCATCAAGGGGGTTATTATTACTATACTACACTATATTATAGTATACTATCGTATACTATACTACACTTTTACTATACTCATTTTATAGAGAAACAGACACAGAGAGGTTAGGTAGCTTGACTAAGGTCACACAGCCCAGAAGTGGCTGTGCTGGTGTTCAAGCCCAGGCAGCTTAGCTCTGCAGCTGGTGCTATTACTAGTCACTGAGTACAGGAATCAGTAGTTAACATGACACTTATATATGTCACAATACCTGTCCACATGAACTATTTAGAAGTGTATAGATTTTACCAATAATGTCACTTGTGTTTTTCTCAATTCTTTGTTTTATAAAACCCTAGGAAAGAACTCCCTTCATTATCACTGAAATAGGAATTCTGAATTCCTGGGTGGATCCAAGAAGTTCATCTGGAGGGCCTTAGCAAAGAACTATCTTCTTTTTCTTTTTGTTTTTTTAAGATTTATTTATTTATTTTGAGAGGAGGGAGGGGCTGAGGGACAGGGAGAGCATCTCAAGCAGACTCTCCACTGAGTGAGGAGTCCCAAGCAGGGCTGGTATCATGATCCTGAGATCACGACCTAAGCCAAAATCAAGAGTCGGATGCTTAACGACTGAGCCACCCAGGTGTGCCCCCCCAACCCCCGGTTTTTTTAAAGATTTATTTATTTATTTTTAGAGGTGGGGAGGGGCAGAGGGAGAGGGAGAGAAGGGAAGAAGTATCTTGTTTCAAACTTCCCAAATGAAGTAACTTGCTAAATTATGACTGCAAAATTTTCAAGTAGAAGACAGAGTCCTGCAGAGTATGCAAATTCATACTTTAAGATGTTACATGTTTTGAAACAAGTTATATTTGTAATCATTTACCTTAACATTTCAACATGTTTTTCCTCTCTCCAGTGGATTTTGGAATCCAGTTCAAATAGATTTCTCAACTGAATGTGAACCTAAGTACTAGAGGGAATACCAAGAACTCCCTTAATTCACCACTCATGTCCCAAGGTGCAAAGGTATTAGAAACCCATTGCTTTTGTTCTTTTTATCTTATGTTTCTAGTCCCCTACTGTAAACTAGAGTAGGTCCGCAGGGGTACCAAGCTCTTCTTACTTCAGCCTTTACTGCCCTGCCCCATGTACTGCTCCCACATGGGCCTTGGATGCTCAGCCTTTGTGCATGAGCTCCATGTCCTTCCCCCAAACTAAGGAGAATTTTACCTCTCAGAGAAGAAAGACATCTTTTTTTTTTTTTAATTATAGAGAAGAAGAACATCTTTTTGAGAGCTTTTCCTCTGTTAAAGATTCTTCAGCCATCTGGAAAACACAGGGAATGCTTTTTTTCTGAGGGCACATCTCCCCTCTCCAAATTAACTGTCTAAACCTAAAGCTAACCTTGATTTAAGGGTGGACACTAAATTGTTTTACATCCCTGATGATCTGCCCATTTGAAAATGGAAACGGATCCATGACAAGAATTGTGAAAAGCTGTGAAGGGGAGCAAAGTGCTTTGCCTATCAAACTAAAATGGCATGGAAATATTCTGCCATTTCTTTTTACTGAGTGTATGTGTGTAGGATTTAGTGTATTTTTGTGATTGAAAATATAATACATAATTACCATGGCCATTTGTAAAACAAAGACACAAAGATAAATATAAAATAATCCATAGTGCCACAGCCAGAGATAATATATGTTAATCATGTTAATTCATAGGCATGTATCTATCATTAAAAGAAGAACATGTCTTATTCACTCTTTTGTTATATGATATTTTTTCCCCTCAATATGTTGTGATGTTTTTCACATCACTAAGTATATCTTCTACTACATGATTCTTTATCAATGTATCTGGTCTATAAATTGGATCTAAAAATATATATTGGGTATATACTTAGTTTGAACTACATAAAATTGCCATTTTTGTAGGTCAAAATAGTTGAATATCATCAATTTTATATGTTTCAGCCAAATATTTTCCTATTGCTGGATTCTTAGGTTATTTCCAATTTTTTATTTTATAAATAATGATGTGATGAACATTTTGCACATAAATCTTTTTGCAAGACTATGATTATTTTCTTAGGATAAATTCCTAGTAGTGAAATTGCTGAGTCTAGAAGGTTAGACATTTTTATGGCCTTTGATACATGTTGCCAACTTTCCCTCCAAATAATGCTGATTTATAATCTCTTCGGCAGTTTTACTGCTTTAAAAAAAAAACAACTGAATTATTCTGTTCATACTACTATCATGAAATCATGCGACTGTTGGTTACCTTCCCAGCATCATCTTCTAGTTTAAATGTCATCAAAAGATACTTTCAAGTGCCTGGAACCTTTATAAATCCGTAGTTAATGTAGATGTTAAGATACAGCTTGCTTGAATCCAGCACCTAGCTGTTTAGTTCACGAAAGTGTAAAGGACTAGAAGGACTGCCCTACCCTCCACTCAAGTCAATTCCCCGACACTGAAGTACCAGGTTATAATGCTAAGCAAGGGTCGGTGCTTCATTTATGGTTATCAAGTTGAACTGCACTAGAAGATGCAGAAGCCACTATTTTGTTTGTTTCTTGGTTGTTTTTTTTTTAAAAAGATTTATTTATTTATCTGAGAGAGAGAGAGCGTGCACAGGGAGGGGCAGAGGGAGAGGGAGAGAAGCAGACCTCACTGAGCACGAGGCTGGCTGGGGGTTCCATCCCAGAACCCTGAGATCAGGACCTGAGCTGAAACCAAGAGTCAGTCGCTTAATTCACTGAGCCTCCCAGGAGCCCCTGTTTCTTGGTTGTTCTAGTTGGAGTGTGGTGATACAGTGAAGGAAAGCTGAGGGAGGATGTGGTGCAGTTCCATGAGTGCACATATTTGTGTGTATGAGTGCATATTCGGGAATCCTGGAGTTCACCCTTCTACAGGTAACAGTTGATTTCAGTGTAAAGGAAAGATGTTAGTCAGTAGGTTCTAAAAGAAATTTTTTTTTTCAATGTGAACCAGCCATAATGGGTCAAAAGCTTAGGTGACAGTATCTGTATCTGAAAGTTCTTGCTTTAAAATCTTGTCACATTTTAGATATTATAGTAAGAGACTTTAAGGACATGGTTGCACTTAACTTGAAAAATGTTATCCAGAATATTCTTACTATGTGGACATCCAGGCAATTTAGAATCAACATCTTTGTAGAGAAAGGAAACCAAAGCAATTTCTCTTCCACATGTTGTCTGGGTTAGTGGTATTTCAAGTGCTACTTCGTAGTCTTCTGAAATCCTTTTCTATACAAATCATATAACTTATCAGCCCCAAAAGTCTTATTTTGCCAGTGAACTTATCTAGTAATTGCAAGCTTTCAAACTGCTTTGGGGAAAATTGCTTTTTGGAGACAAGAAAATACTTTTATGATCTTTAGATTCAGATTAAACTACCTAAGTTTGAAAGAGGATCTGGCAACAGACAATTTACAACCTGATAGAGAAAATATATCCACATAATTTGCTTACACAGAAAACAGACAATATACACATGGGGTTAGTGAGTCATATAAAGAAAATACAGTCAATGTAGTCTTTCTCATTTCCTAGAAAACGTTAACTCAGACTAGACATTTTTCTGATAAAAAATATGTTTTAAAAATCATCTACACCTCTCCCCTAACAAGCTGTACATTTGTAAATCTGGAATGACAGATGAGTGACAACTCTGATGATCAAAGCAGGAACAGAAGTTATAACTTAAAGGCTGTTAAAACAACACTGAAATTATAATGATTATAGTAATAATTTTTAAAAACTACAGTACTGAGATTGGTACTCATGTAAGTGCTACTGAGAGTGTAAAATAGTGCAAGCTTTCTGAAAACAATGTGACACGAGGCTTTAATAAACTTAACATTTTATATCTTTTTTTAAAAAAATATTTATTTGTGGGGGTGGAGTGTGGCAGGGAGGGGCAGAGGGAGAGGGAGGGAGAGAATCCCAAGCAGACTCCATGCCAAGCGTAGAGCCCGATGTGGGGCTGAATCCCATGACCCTGAGATCATGACCTGAGCTGAAACCAAGAGTCAGAAGCTCAACTGACTGTACCACCCAGGTGCCCCAACATTTTTATATCCCTTCACATTGTAGTTCTGCTAAAGTAAAAGGGCAATTTGATATGTGGGGGACAATTCATGAACAAATGAAACATTTATAGTACTATTTTTTTAAATTTTTGGGTTTTTTAAAAAGATTTATTTATTTATTTTAGAGAAAGAGAGAGAGAGTGTGCACAAGTGGGGGGAGGGGCAGAGGGAGAGAATCTCAAGCAGACTCCCCACTGAACTCAGAGCCAGCCATGGGGCTCCATCTCACAACCCTTGAGATCACGACCTGAGCAGAAACCAAGAGTCAAATGCTTAACTGACTGAGCCATCCAGATGCCTCTGCTTTTTAGCTTTTTTTTAAAAGTTCGTTTATTTATTTAAGTAATCTCAATACCTAACGTGGATCTCAAACTCACAAGATCAAGAGTCGCATGCTTCTCCGACTGAGCCAGCCAGGTGCCCCCATAATATTATTTTGATTGTAGCATTTAGAAACAATCCAAATGATGTTAGAGGAACAGATAAAATGTTATATCATATGCTAGAATATTATGTAATAAAAATGACACCTTCAAGTGGTTTTATAAAATGGAAAATGAAAATATTAAATGGGTAAAGCAGAATATATAATACATTTATTACATATACATACTAATTCCTTGTCACAATTCCTTCGCATTACTAATTCCTTGTCACAATTTTGTTAATATAGATTTGAGTGAACAAGAAAAAAATCCTGAAGGAAATATATCAAAGAACCAAAAACAAAAAGCCTATGGCAAGAATGACTACTGATGATTACTGCTTTCTGTTTTACATTTTTTTCCTCTTCTAATTCCTCTAAAATGATATATATTAAAGTGAAATAATATTTTGAATAATAACATTCATAAAATGAAAATTTTGAAAGAAGAAAAAACAATGGAAGGAAGGGAAGGAAGGAGGGAGGGAGGGAGGAAATATTGATTTCAGAGTGGTTTGGAAGTGAATTTAAGGAAAATATTATTCTGAAAAAGAAAACAAGAAAATTCTTGTTGGCCTGCTGAATGTGGTAGTACGGATATGATTATTTCTCCTTTTCAAACCGTTTCATGGTCTGGGGAAGAAAGGCACATGAACTGAAAGATAATGAGAGCTAATAGTTCACATTAGGTAGACTTTGACCCCTGGAGTTTACAAACAAGATAATCGGGGTAAATATGGTGCCAGCGTATTTGGTAACTTCAAAAACTAGGTATCAGGGGCGCCTGGGTGGCTCAATCGTTAAGCGTCTGCCTTCGGCTCAGGCCATGGTCCCAGGGTCCTGGGATCTAGCCCTGCATCAGGCTGCCTGCTCTATGGAGAGCCTGCTTCTCCCTCCCCCACCGCCCCTGCTTGTGTTCCCTCTCTCACTGTCTTTCTCTGTCAAATAAATAAATAAAATCATTAAAAAAAAACAAAAACAAAAACAAAAAACTAGGTATCAGCTACCTTGGACATTAATTCAAGTCTCTCCCCTTTAACGAGACCCTTCCCCACCTTGAATGTTTGCCACACAGATTCATCTACTTCCTTTATCTTGGCCTGGCGTTTCTCTTTTATGCCACGGTTGGGCCACAGTTGATGTCTTTCTGTGTCTGTTACCTAGCACTACCCACCTTGTCAGACGCTTGATTGTTGCTAACAAAGGAGTGTATATTAGTCCTGGTTCTTGGTGGCAGAAGCAGAAACTGATTCCGAATAATTTAGTAAGAAAAGGAAATCATTGGAACAGTCTTGGGTTGCAGCAGAATGGAGAAAAGGCCAGAGATCCAGATCCCTGCCAAAACAAGGGAGGAAAGCAGAGCCAAGAACTTTTCACAGAAACTAGCTCTTAGGACTTTGCCTCTGCTGTTGTTGCTGTGGAGACATGCTTGCAGTTGGGGTGACTGTTGGCCGTCTGATCCCACTTGAGAGTCAACCACTGGTAGAGGCATCTGCCTGGCCCCTTGATCTGCCAGGGGCACGGAGAGTGTAATGTCCATCTCCTCTGGCTTCTGTAGCAGGAGTTGAGGCTTGACCCCTCACTATTGTTGAGAGTCTCCTCAAATAAGAAGCACGTTTGGATGGCGGGCAGCCAAAATGTCAACTATCCATTATGAAGAGTGTTGATGATGAAACACAGACTATAGCTTTTGCTTTTGTAAAATAATATTGTCTGATTTAACACAGTATTGAAAAGACACACAAGGTTGTGTGGCTGGATGATCAGAGTATCAGAAAGACAGTGCAGAGAGAACATCCTCTTGGTGGGAGAGCTTCAGTACCTGGTCCGGTACTATTGCATCTGGTTGTGAACTTGGAGTGAAGAGAAAGGTAACATGAATTAAGGATATACGCAGACTAACTGGGAAAGCAAATGGCTTAGGAAACTGGAAGAAGCAAGATTGTAAAGTTGAGAGTAAAGAGGTCCAGAAAAGAAACACACGAGTGGATCTATGGGAGGATGGGGATTTTTTGCACCATATGCCCACCAGAGAACACCATCACAGAAGAGGCACTTAACAAACAAGGGACAGGATGACTCAGCCAGCAACTGTCTCAGCCAGCAACTGTCTCAGCCACCCAAGTGACTGTGCAATCGCTGGCTGATGAATAGAGTAACCATGATGGCAGAGAGGGAGGTATGCATGCACGCAACTGCATGGACTTTCTTTCATCAAACTGACCATTGCTTAGTATCTACCCTATCAGCACAAAGACAAATGTTGAGCCCCTGACATGGCACCATGCCATGAAAGGGCTTACCAACCACTTGGTGGCAAGCTGATTACACCATATCCCTCCCTCCCTAGGATGTTTCTTCCTGACTGAGTAAGGATTTGCCTTTCTTGCCTGTAATATTTCAGTCAGGACCGCCCTGTAAAGGCTAATCTACCAACATGGGATCCCATGTAATAGCACCTCAGACCAAAGGACACCCTTTACAGCTGAGTTCATGGAGGGGGGTGAATTTGTAGGAAAATGACAAAGGGATCCACTGCCCCTACCACATACTCTACCTTCCAGAAGATGCTGACCACTAACAGAGCGGTAAATGGCTTATTGAAGGTGCAGCTGAGCCAACAGCTTGGAGGTAACAACCCACAATTAAGGGGGTACTAAACTTCAAGGTGCAATATATACCTTAAACCAATGGCCAGGAGGTGATGCTAAATCCAATAAGTAGAATACACGAGTCTAGAAAACAAGAGGTAGAAGTACTTACCATCACTTTCAGACACACTTGGGAAATTTTTTTTTTTTTAAAGATTTTATTTATTTATTTATTAGAGAGCGAGCGAGAGAGAAACAGCGTGAGAGAGGAGAGGGTCAGAGGGAGAAGCAGGCTCCCCGCTGAGCCGGGAGCCCGATGTGGGACTCGATCCCAGGACCCCGGGATC
>NW_027967211.1:0-1144 GCF_054177405.1 Leptonychotes weddellii
TGGGGATTTCTTAATCTCAGGAAACAAACAGGGTTGCTGGAGTGGTGGGAGGTGGGAGGGATGGGTGGCTGGGTGATGGACATTGGGGAGGGTATGTGCTATGGTGAGTGTTGTGAATTGTGTATGACTGATGAATCACAGACCTGTACCTCTGAAATAATACATTATATGTTAAAAAAAAAAAAAACAGTAGGAAGCGGGGGGAAATCAGAGGGGGAGACGAACCATGAGAGACTATGGACTCTGAGAAACAAACTGAGGGTTTTAGAGGGCAGAGGGGTGAGGGGATAGGTTAGCCTGGTGATGGGTATTAAGGAGGGCACATATTGAATGGAGCACTGGGTGTTATATGCAAACAATGAATCATGGAACACTACATCAAAAACTAATGAGGTAATGAATGGTGACTAACATAACATAATAAAATAAAATTTAAAAAAATAAAAACTTTGCCTTTATTGATACTCTTAAAAATATCGTAATTAAAAAAATATTAAGTTCTACTTTGATTCCTTTCTTTGGGTGTATATATATATATTTTTCTTCTTCTATAATATCTCAAGAGTGATATTTAGCTCATTAGCTTTTAGAGTTATTAAATTTTCCCTAACACAAGAATTAAGACTATAAACTTTCCTAAATTATGACTTCTGACATATCCCATAAATTTTGACATATAACATCTTGATTATTATACAATTCTAAGTATTTTAAAGTTTTCATTATAATTTTTTACCTTATTTAGGAATGTGATTTTAATTTAAAAATGTATGGATTTTTAAAATGTTATTAATTTCTAACTTAATTGAATTCCGATCAATTTGGATTGTATGACACTAGTTCTTAGAGCTTGGTTGACACCTGCTTGATAAGTTAAAAACTGCTCAACGAACACCTGGTGAACTCTCCACCTTGATTCAACTAGTTGTTAATGTTACATGTGCTCTTCAGAAGAATGTCTCATTTTTCTATGCAGGGTTCTAAATGAACCTATTAAATCAAGTTTGTTATTTATGATGAAATCTTTAATATCTTTACTCATTTTTGTCTGCCTGACTGATTATTCAAACTGGTGTACCGAAATCTCCAACTCTAATGATAGTTCGACGGCAATTTCTCCTTGTAGTTTTTCAATTTCTACTTT
>NW_027967212.1:0-208 GCF_054177405.1 Leptonychotes weddellii
CTCCATGAGGACAGAGATAATGTCTTTCCTATTCAAGTATTTGGTTATTTTTTGGTGGTATGAAGTTTTTTTTTTTTTAATTCTTATGTTAATCCCCTACATTACATCATTAGTTTTAGGTGTAGTGTTCCATGATTCATTGTTTGTGCATAACACCCAGTGCTCCATGCAGAATGTGCCCTCCTCAATACCCACCACCAGGCTAACC
>NW_027967213.1:0-208 GCF_054177405.1 Leptonychotes weddellii
AAAAAAATCATTGAGTCTGGTGAAGATTATCAGGATTCTATTACTTTTTCAACTTTTCTGTAGGTTCAACATTTTTTTATTGTTATGTTAATCACCATACATTACATCATTAGTTTTTGATGTAGTGTTCCATGATTCATTGTTTGTGCATAACACCCAGTGCTCCATGCAGAATGTGCCCTCTTTAATACCCATCACCAGGCTAAGC
>NW_027967214.1:0-208 GCF_054177405.1 Leptonychotes weddellii
CTCGGAGTCCACTCTGATTCCCCCCCCTCTTCATTTTTCCCTTCCTTCTCCTAATCTTCCATGCTATTCCTTATGTTCCACAAATAAGTGAAACCATATAATTGGCTTTCTCTGCTTGACTTATTTCACTTAGCATAATCTCCTCCAGTCCCATCCATGTTGATGCAAAAGTTGGGTATTCATCCTTTCTGATGGCTGAATAATATTC
>NW_027967215.1:0-208 GCF_054177405.1 Leptonychotes weddellii
CATATCTGAAACTATCCATTTGGGTCCATTCTAAATTTCAGAGACCTACTTCCACCCAATTGTCCCATTTAACTCTTGTATAAGAGGCGTGCCTTAGATCCTCATGGCAATGACAGCTGGATGGTGAAATGCTAATTCTGGTCACCTCGACTGTACTTATCGCTCAGTGTCACCCCATTGCTTTCTGGCAGCCGCAGCACCAGGAAGG
>NW_027967216.1:0-208 GCF_054177405.1 Leptonychotes weddellii
GGGCGCCTGGGTGGCTCAGTTGGTTAAGCGACTGCCTTCGGCTCAGGTCATGATCCTGGAGTCCCTGGATCGAGTCCCGCATCGGGCTCCCTGCTCGGCAGGGAGTCTGCTTCTCCCTCTGACCCTCCTCCCTCTCATTCTCTCTGTCTCTCGTTGTCTCTCTCTCAAATAAATAAATAAAATCTTTAAAAAAAAAAAAAAAAAAAAA
>NW_027967217.1:0-208 GCF_054177405.1 Leptonychotes weddellii
CCTCTCCTTTCTTCCTGCTGGAGTACTGCTGTCCCTCCTCCCAGCTGAGGCCCAGATCCATACCCTGGTCTCGCTATGGTCCTCGCACTTTCTTAGGTGCCGACACCCATCATTTCTTCCCTCCTATATTATTCCAGAGTTCCCTCTCACTTGGATACTTCTCATTAGCATTTTAAACATGCTTGAGTCCATCTCAAAAAAAAAAAAA
>NW_027967218.1:0-208 GCF_054177405.1 Leptonychotes weddellii
ACTTCTCCAGGAAGTGTCTAGGCTGATATATATATATAAATTTGTGTTGTTCTGAAGCCTTAGCTTTTTCGTTCTCTAGATTATCTAAATCATTCTGGATCTACAGGAATCAAGATCACCCTGCTGAATTCTTATTCACCTTATCAGCTCCACCACATTAAGCAAACTTTAAATGCTATCACTGTCATATATAGTGCAACTGACCATA
>NW_027967219.1:0-208 GCF_054177405.1 Leptonychotes weddellii
GAGGAGGGCACGTTCTGCATGGAGCACTGGGTGTTATGCACAAACAATGAATCATGGAACACTTCATCTAAAACTAATGATGTAATGTATGGGGATTAACATAAGAATAAAAAATAAATAAATAAATAAAAATGTGGAAGGTAACCCAATTGGTACTCAGGTGAAATATTATGGTTTTCAATATTTAATTTAGAAAAAAATAAACAGA
>NW_027967220.1:0-208 GCF_054177405.1 Leptonychotes weddellii
GAATATATATGAGGGCGCCTGGGTGGCTCAGTTGGTTAAGCGACTGCCTTCGGCTCAGGTCATGATCCTGGAGTCCCGGGATCGAGTCCCGCATCGGGCTCCCTGCTCGGCAGGGAGTCTGCTTCTCCCTCTGACCCTCCTCCCTCTCATGCTCTCTGTCTCTCATTCTCTCTCTCTCAAATAAATAAATAAAATCTTTAAAAAAAAA
>NW_027967221.1:0-208 GCF_054177405.1 Leptonychotes weddellii
AACCTTATTGTGTAATCATTTTGCAGTATAAGCATGTATCAAATCATCATGTTGTATACCTTGAAGTTACTAGTCTTTTTTTTTTATTCTTATGTTAATCCCCTACATTACATCATTAGTTTTAGATGTGGTGTTCCATGATTCATTGTTTGTGCATAACACCCAGTGCTCCATGCAGAATGTGCCCTCCTCAATACCCCTCACCAGG
>NW_027967222.1:0-1144 GCF_054177405.1 Leptonychotes weddellii
ATATTTTTAGTTTATGGTCAAATTTCTTATTTGCTGCCCTTCCCTGAGGAGACAGGTCAAAAAAATATTGCTCAGATGAATGACAGAGTTTACTGCCTTATATGTTCCTTAAAAGTTTTATGGTTTCAGGGGATACCTGGGTGATGCAGTCAAGTGTCAAACTCTTAGTTTTGGCTCAGGTCATGATCTCAGGGTCCTGGGTTTGAGGTCCGCATGGGGCTCTGTCCTCACTGCAGAGCCTGCTTCGGATTCTCCCTCCCCCTCTCTCCTGCTCATGCTTATGTGCTCTCTTGCTTTCATTCTCTAAAGTAAAATCTTAAAAGTGTTATGGTTTCAGGTCTTACGTACAGGTCTTTAATTCATTTTGAATTTATTTTTATAAATGGTGTAAGAGTTAGTCTTTTGCATGTAACTATCTGGTATTTCTCAGCACCATTTACTGAAACATCTGTCTTTTCCTCGCTGCCTATTTTTTGTTATAGATTAATTGACCATATACGTGTGGGCTTATTTCTCGACTATCTGTTGTGTTCCATTGCTCTGTATGTGCCAGGACCATATTTTATTTGCAGTACAGTTTGAAACTTAGGAGTGTGATGCCTTCAGGTTTGTTTATCAATGTGGCTTTTTATTTAGGGTCTTCTTTTAAGACTAGTTCTGTGAAAAATATCATTGGTATTTTGATAGGGATTACCTTGAATCTGTAGATTGTGTTGAACCTATTAAAAATACTCTCATAATCCATGAATGTATTTTTTCCATTTTAAAAATTACTCCTGGGTATTTGGTTTTTCTTGCCATTGTGATGGGATTTTTTTTTTAATGTACAGAAACTCAACAGATTGTATTAATTTTGTATCCTGAAACTATACTGAATTTTTTCGGTGGAGTCTTTAAGGCTTTCCATTTATAGTATCCTATCAGCAAATTGTTACTTTTACTTTTTCCTGACCAATTTAAATGCTTTCTCTTGTCTGATTGCTAGGACTAGGACTTCCAATACTATGTTGATTAAAAGTGGTATAGATGTTTTTGTCCGTTTCTGATATTAAAGGGAGAAACTTTCACTTTTTATTGAGTCTGTTGTGACCTGGGAGCTTTGTCCTTTTTTTTTTTTTTTTTTTCTTATGTTATTCCCCATACA
>NW_027967223.1:0-208 GCF_054177405.1 Leptonychotes weddellii
TCTCTTTCACACACACACACAAATAAATAAATCTTTAAAAAAATGCTAAATCATACACCATGCCATTATTATATAGGCAACTATTTAGACTTAATGATGAAACGGTTTTATTGTCCATTTTAAAATATGCAAGGAAGATGCAGCTTTTTTGTGTTGCTCTTTGCACTAGCAGATTTACCTGTTAATTTGGCACACTCTGGATAATCCA
>NW_027967224.1:0-208 GCF_054177405.1 Leptonychotes weddellii
AGGAGGACGCGCAGGTGGTGGTGTGGTCAGCCATGAGGGTCAGTCACCAGCTACAGCAGCACTGGACAGCTAATAGTCACACTGAGTGCCCTGAGTCCCATGGGCACAGTGAGTGTTACGGCAAAATCCCCATTTCCCCCCATTCCCTGTTCCACTCCTGAAGCACCGAAGTGACTTATCCCTCGTGTGAGTCTCCGCTCTGCCTGCA
>NW_027967225.1:0-208 GCF_054177405.1 Leptonychotes weddellii
GGTAAGCACGGTGGTAGCTGGCACGTGGTAAGGCTTCAAAAAACATCTGCTACTCTTCCTATTATTGTGGCTGTTATTCTCATTTTTACAGTTAGGATTGAGGCACAGAGAGCAAAAGCAAGTAGATGCAGCCTGGATTCCAAGCCAGACCTTACTGATTCCAAGTTCAGCATCTTTTCCTCTAAACCTCGTTTCAGGGAAAGAAGCA